>NC_043011.1:66582713-66707713 GCF_006345805.1 Octopus sinensis | reverse complement strand
TGGATGTAGAAGAATCTAGAAGGTTCTAAAGGTTCAAGGGTTCAAACGAAGTAGGAGAAGAGAGGCATAAGAATAGGAAGGTGAAAGGGTGCAGTTCAAATGAATGATGAATTTTCTTTTGTGAGTGTCTCTGTGTGTGACTGTATATAACGGCATTAATGTGTGTGTGTGTGTGTGTGTGTATGTGTGTGCGTGATTGTGTTTGTGAATGGGTGGGTGTCAGAAAACAGACAGTGTTGAGGTGAACGGTTTGTGTCTGTGTGTTTAAATGTGCTTACTATAGATATAGGGAAAGAGAGAGAGGGAAAGAGGAGGGCGAGGTATAGGGACAAAGGTAACACATACCTCACTGGATTGGGTAGTAGTTCTTTGAAAGTATAAAAAGGATTTTTTGACTATGGTGGTGAAATATATAAAAAAAAGGGTTATATTAATTAAAATTCAAGGGGCTATCTATATTAATCATTATTCATATGATTGAAAGGTGTGTTTCTGCCAGTACATGCATCTGTAGGACCTCTCGACGATTGTATTTATTAAAGGGACTTACCTTTTCACACAGCTTATAACGAATATTCAGATGGCTTAAATTTCTACAAATCATCTTAAATTTCCTCACTTACAATAAGAAACTCTAATGTATCTTTTGACTATGAATGGTGACAAAAACATTTTGTCTCAGTAAAATGGAGACCTGAAAAATCAATAAATTCAGACCGAACTCATTGTATATACAATATTGATTTTTCTACTATGTATAGATACATGCATTGTGAAATAGCATGTCATAGATCAAATTTACTTACCTTCCTCGTTAGTTGAAACACATGTTACGTCTTTATATGAAATTATAGAAGAAATTACGTTGCGTAAGTTGCGAGAATATGAAGAATTCATCACGGAATTACACAATGATATATTCTATATTTATTTTCTTCCTCATTTCTCGTAAGTAGCAATTAGATAATTATTTCTGAATTTTCATTAATACTTGTGCGTCGAATATAAATGTTGTAGTAACAGAGTTAATCTGTCTTATCTTTTTCTAATTGATATTCCCTCCCCATGCATACACACATGAATTCATACGTAAACATATACATGTATGTATACACACATACACACACACACACACATATATATATGTATATGCATACGTATATATGTATATATGTATATATATATATATATATATATATATATAAATTTATATAAATAAGGATAAGATCATTATTTAAAATACCGATCAAATCAAGAGGCTAGCATGGGTATAAAAACCTGAAACGTAATAATTATTATTAAAATTATAATTAAGGGTATCTAAAAGATACCAGCATGCTAGATAAAGCAGTCAAAAAATAATTTGCTAGTTTATTTTGTCTCTTTTTCTTCTCTCCTGGTGCTGTATGAATATGTGATTTGGTTTTAGGGCCAAGTTTTGATTGCTATATCTAGCATGTTAATGTCTTTTAGATACCCTTAATTATAACCCCATACACACACACACACACACACACACACACACATACACATATATATGATATATATATATATATATATATATATATATATATATCATATATTTCTATATGTGTCTCAAAGAAATACAAATCCGCAAATTACTACCCACAAATTTAGCCCATCCAAAATGTTGTACATAAAATGTTTCAGAATTTCACGAACAGAATTCCATTTTCTTTCCCACAAAGGAAATGTTTTCAAGCTGATCATTCTTCGGATTTACATTTAGTCAACGCAAAGCAACTAAAATCTGAATATCAAGAAACATCTCTTTTTGTATTTACATCATTTGCGTTTAATGCTTGCTCAAAATTCCTCAGCAGTTGCAGATCTTTTTCTTGTTTTCTTACCGAAAACTACGTTTTGTAACATATTTTTGGGCAATATTTTGGCATGAAAACCGATAAAGAGCGGGGATTTCGTCCAGTCCTTGCGTGTCCAATTCAACCTATCAACTTAGTCCCTTAATATAACCTGGTACCGAGCTGGATCCTGATTTCGAGAGCAATGAACTGCATGCGTTTCCTATGGTAGATTGTCTCTGTACGTTGAAGTAATTTTGCCAAGTCGCAATACTGACGGTGAGGAATTTTTCATTTGATCTTACGCTAATACAACACATCCCTATCTATGTCATCTATATGGGTGTCTATCTCACACTTCCTCACATTATCTACGTATGCATGCGTATACACACACATATATAATGATAGTGAGAGAGAGGAAAAGTACAGGCAATTATGCGGATAAAGAAATTAGATATAAATATAATATAATAGTTTGGCCAAGAAGTTCGACGATTCCATCTTCAATCTAACTTCTGTGTATTTGTATTAAAATATGAAATGTAAGATCCTCTTTACCTTGATGATAGGTTCACATCTTATGGTTTGTTGATTGCATCCATTACGGAATATATTGCCATGAACTATATCTACCGGCATTATCATGGCACTCCAAGCCTCCAGCTTTTCGTCTTCTACCACCAGCTTTCTCTTTTGGTTATATTCTGTGTGAAGTGGATCTATCAATAGAAATTTGTATATAGGCGCAGGAGTGACTGTGTGGTAAGTAGCTTGTTTACCAACCACATGGTTCAAGGTTCAGTCCCACTGCGTGGCACCTTGGGCAAGTGTCTTCTACTATAGCCTCGGGTCGACCAAAGCCTTGTGAGTGGATTTGGTAGATGGAAACTGAAAGAAGCCCGTTGTATATATGTATATATATATATGCGTGTGTGTGTGTTTGTGTGTCTGTGTTTGTCCCCCTGGCATTGTTTGACAACCAATACTGGTGTGTTTATGTCCCCGTAATATAGCGGTTCTGCAAAGAGACCGATAGAATAAGTACTGGGCTTACAAAGAATAAGTCCCGGGGTCGAGTTGCTCGATTAAAGGCGGTGCTCCAGCATGGCCACAGTCAAATGACTGAAACAAATAAAAGAGTAAAAGAGTATATCTGTTCTCAAATATTCATTGTTTGAAAGTCTCAATTTTTTGCTTGGTCTCAATTTTCATGTATACATATATACATATTTAATGTTTCATACGCAAAATTTAGTATTATATTTTATATGTTAAATTCGTTTATCCGCATGCTTGCATCCCTATCAGCTCAACTCGATCCCTTTGATTGTCACTCCCTAATCTGTGGAATCGATCCCCTGTAAATTGATGTTTTATTTAAAATGTATTAAATAATAACGTATAGGCAACGATTTCGACTGTCAACTCACAGTTGTCCGATCAACTGAATTAGCTGCGGAGTCCATTAGAGTAGACGCTTAGTAGAGACTTTTTCAACTGTATAAAGGAAATCGTTTGTATGCCGCAATTTATACAACTTGTTGAAAACATTACCAACAAGAAACCTGATAAACAAACGGAGGCTATCGCCGAACCCCATCACGTATCGGAATCAGCAATCACATATGTGATGAAGGGGGGGCGTTCGATATATGGCATGTGTAATGTGAAGTAGAGCAAAGACAAAAGAAATTGTTTGATCAGTGCCAGGGGCAAAGTTAATAAGGGAAATCACAGCCTGTTATGTACAGCTCCCGATACATCCTGAAAGAAATACCCAATAAATGTGATAGATTCAGCGGTCATGAATAACCAACGTGAAATCATGACATCTCAAATATTCCATCAGCGTTTTTATATTTTTGCTGGAGTCTTCTTTGAGATGTTGAAGATAATATTGCATACCTGGATGGATAAAGTACGCTCATTCTCACAATGACTCCCAATAATATATGTAACACCTAACAAGTGAAATCTCACACAATGTTACGTTTGAAGCATGTCGAATGGTAGACAAATCGACATTCTCACAATTTCATCAACATCTCAGAAGATCACCTTCGTTCGACTGATGCCTGAAATGAAGGTGAATAATTTTGTACGAGTATGTTAACGCCTGCAGCAGTATAACTCTCCCGTTTTTTTGTGCAAGGAGTAAAGTCAAATTTCTTTCAGCTTCTCTATGTAGCGCTCCTCCTCCGTTCGTGAAACATTCCTGGTATAGCGACAGTGAACAATTGCGTTATATATTTCATATGTGATGGCCATACATACATTCATAAATACGTATATACCTATTTCGTTTATTTATTTCAGTTCGTTCGTAAGCCCACAGTCGTCCTTTACCCCTCTTCCATCCACTATATATATATATATATATATATATATATATATATATATATATATATATATATATATATATATATATATATATATAATTATATATAATAATATTAGGGAGTAAATCAAACTTACAGGGAAAAATTAGATTTAGGATTAACTCTAATTTTATTGTATAAATATATATTATATTAAATGAGAGATAAAACCACTATTAGGTAAATCAAACAGTGAAAATCATAAGCCAATACATAGAAATAAAATTAATTAAAAATATATAAAAATATAAAATATAAAATATAAAAATCCAATTGAAGTATTAAAATTAAAGTTTAAATTTTAAAAAAATATTTAAATTGATAAATTAAACTTATAAATTTTAAATATATATATATATTTTTATTATTATTGTATTTAATTATTTATTCTTTTATTTTTATTTATATCTTCTTTTTTTCTTCTTTTACTTGTTTCAGTCATTTGACTGCGGCCATGCTGGAGCACCGCCTTTAGTCGAGCAAATCGACCCCGGGACTTATTCTTTGTAAACCCAGTACTTATTCTATCGGTCTCTTTTGCCGAACCGCTAAGTGACGGGGACTTAAACACACCAGCATCGGTTGTCACACAAACATATACACACACACTTATATATGTATATACATATATACGACAGGCTTCTTTCAGTTTCCGTCTACCAAATCCACTCACAAGGCATTGGTCAGCCTGGGGCTATTGCAGAAGACACTTGCCCAAGATGCCACGCAGTGGGACTGAACCCGGAACCATGTGTTGGTTAGCAAGCTACTTACCACACAGCCACTATGTATATATTTTCAATTTATAAGTTTAATTTAGTAATTTAAATAATTAAAAAAAAATTTAACTTTAATTTAAATATTTTAATTGGATTTTTATATTTTATATTTTATATTTTTTATATATTTTTCTGTAATTTTATTTCTATGTTTTGGCTTATGATTTTCACTGTTTGGTTTGCCTAATAGTGGTTTTATCTATAATTTAATATAATATATATATATATATATATATATATTATTTGATATGAAGATACCGATGGTATCACGGCGTGTATAAGTCTTGAAAAAATTACAAAAATCGATACCAGGTGAGAATGCGATCGAGAAAGCCGTTTTTGTCCTACGTAACTGCATCTTCCATTTCTTGTTGTTTTTTTTTACTGCTTGACGGCTCGTTTCTTTCCTGCCAAGCTGAATGTTTAAACCATGTTTGTTTTCTCCCACTCAGTAGCCTTTTCATTACTGGTACTTTAAACTCTGCGGTTGCATATTTGTGTGAATAAAATCGTTTTACTTTGGAATAGAAAAAAAGTAATCTTTATTTCTTCGTTTGCTGGTGTCTCAAATTTAGGTTAAATCAGTATTTCTCAAAGCGGAGGCCTATGGGAGGTTCGGACAAGTTGTTTTGAGAAAATTTGGTTTGAATTTTTGACATCTCAGCACCGTCCACTGGACGGGGGGCGTTTTGCTCGTATATATATATATATATATATATATATATATATCAATAATAATAGTAATTAATAATTCCACCAAGTAGTGTTCAGCATGTTAAAAAGAGCGTTTTCGGTAAACTTAAATATTATTATTTATAATTATGAGTATAATTGCATCTCCATATCTATCTAAGTCAGAAACGCGTTGGCAAGTAATCAACTGCTGAGTGAATTTTCGTTGTTTAGCTTCTATGGCTACGTGAATTGTTTTTGAGTATACATTGTCTGGGAGATTCGTCTTATATTAGTAGAAATAGCTAAGTTCTTTGGCTGCTATTTCTAAAAGTTCGGTATGTGGGAAAGCAAATTCGTTTTGATTAACGCTAATTATAATTATACTCATAATTATAAATAATAATAATAATAATAATAATAATAATGATAATAATAATAATAATAATAATAATAATAATACTGCTGTGACTACACAAAAAACAATATCATTGATGATGATGGTGGTGATGGTGATGGTGATGATGATAATGATGATGGTAATGGTGGTGATAATGATGATAGTGATAATAATGGTGATGATAATAACAATAATAAGCCGACTACGGCTGCTATAATGGTACGATTATAATTGTAACGGCAATGATGGCCGTCTCCCCACGAGCCAACCAAAGCTAAAAAATGATAACGTTATCGTAGCACCAAAATGTTTTTGGAAACTAAAAGGAAAACTAAATCAGTATACCAAATCGCTTGTCCTATGGTTAATCTGGAAGCGAATCCCCCAGGGAAGAGCCAGCCTGGGATCGAAAAGTCATCAACTGGCACAAACTCTTCTCCGAATACGGACATGGATGGTCACTTGAACGGGAAATCCCCCAACTCGAGCCCTCCAAGTTCACCACCACAACCACCACAGAAAGAAAAATGTAAGCGGAACAAATGGACCCGAGAAGAGTATAAAGAAGTAATATACGCTTATTACTATGCATTAGGTAGGCCATCTCAAGAGAGACACACCGCAAACTCTTACAGTATATGGAGAACACGGAATCAAGACAGTAGGCCCTATTTGGACGAGAACAAATTAGCAAATGTGAGGAGGGATATCCTTAGAAATAACAGACTCACAGACAGTGAAATAAGTGCGATCAAGCACGCAACCGAAAATGACATAAATATAATAAATATAATAAAATGACATAAATATAATAAATGACACAAAGGAAATGAAGAATCAGATGAACAGTATAGCCCGCCACGAGGCTTAATTGAAAGACTGCCATCTGACCAAAGTACGCAAAGGCCTGAAGATACAAGAAATTCTATTGTACCTGTTAAAGATAGCCAGGAAAACGAAAAAAACAACAGTAACTGAAGATCTCGCATTTGCTGAAGAACACAGAGAGTCTATGGCAGAAATGAGGCAGAAAATCCTGAATACGCTTGAAGTTGTAAGACATACAAGTATGAATGATAGAGAACCACTTCATAAACTCTCAAATACAAACCAAAATAAAAAACAAATCCAAATTGGCAACTATGTAACAAATGAAATAATACGAGAATTAAAACCTGATTTTACTGAGTTAAATGAAATTATTTACGCTTCTGCTAGGGCAATTGAAACCAGCTGTATGCCCCCGAAAAAACAAAGAAAACAAAACCTGGGAAGAAATCAAACCTGGAGAAGTAAAATTGAAAAAGAGATTGAATTTATGAGAGGGGAAATATCAGTATTAAATGAACTAATATGTGGAAATGATGTAAGATCCAGAACAAGAAGAAAGATGAAGAGACAATTTGGATCCTCACCAAGAGAAGAACTGATATCAATAAAAGAAACGCTGAAACAAAAAAGTCCAAGCAAAAGCCCAAGGAATACGAAGATTTGAGAAGAGAAACAAGTTCTACAAGCAAAATAAGCTGTTCACATCCAATGCCAAAAAATTCTACAGAGAAATAGGGAAGGCGAAAGTAACCGTTAAAGACCCCCCTCCCATGGAAGAAATTCAAAACTTTTGGAAAAGTATTTGGAGTGACAAGAAGACGTACAACATAAATACAGACTGGATTATACAAACTGAAGGATCCTACCAAAATTTACAACAACAAGCATGGGAAGACATCACAATAGCAGACCTAAGAAAGGCACTCACGAAGGCCCATAATTGGAAATCCCCCGGTAAAGATAGGGTGCCGAATTTCTGGCTCGCATCGCTCCCAAGCGCACACGGCAAGCTAGTTCAGCTGCTCAATGGAATTATGAGAGACCCAAAGAAAACACCTGAATGGTTAGCAAGTGGCATTACTTACCTACTCCCAAAGAATAACGAAACGAACCTTCCAGAAAACTATCGGCCTATAACCTGTCTATCCACCACGTATAAAATCCTAGCATCTATCCTGGCGGAGAAAACATATGCATTCATGGGGAAGAACGATATTTTCCCCATTGAACAAAAAGGGAGCCGCCGAGGCTCTTACGGATGCAAAGATCAACTGCTAATCAATCGTATGATCCTTGAGAACTGTCACAACAAGCGCAGAAATCTCAGCACCGCATGGATTGACTATAAAAAGGCCTTCGACAGTATACCGCATCGATGGATCTTGAAATCGCTAGACATCATCAAAATTTCCCCTGTGGTTTCAAGCTTCCTGAAGCACAATATGTCGTTGTGGAATACGAATCTCCAATTATACCACTCCAATGGAGTACTTGCCTCAGAAAATATAAACATCAACTGTGGAATTTTTCAAGGTGACTGACTTTCACCTTTATTATTCTGTATAGCCCTAATACCCCTTACAAGTGAATTAAACAGAACAGGGTATGGGTATAAAATTGCCAATAAAAAAATAAGCCATCTATTTTATATGGATGACTTAAAAGTTTATGGTAAAGACGATAATGAACTTGAAGGCCTATTGCGCACTGTGAAAGCATTCAGCGATGACATCGGGATGGAGTTTGGACTTGAGAAGTGTGCCAAGGCCACTTTCCAGAAAGGGAAAGTGAAGACCACAAATTCAGTCGTGTTAGATGTTGACACAGTCATAAGAGAGCTTGAGCAAGAACAAACATAGAAATATTTAGGGATAAATGAAGGCTCTGGTATTCAGCATGCAAGCATGAAAGAGACGATCAGGAAGGAATGTTATAGCAGAGTTCGTGCAGTCCTGAAATCTGAACTAAATGCACGTAACAAGGTGTTAGCTATAAATTCCTTAGCAGTTCCAGTTGTTACTTATAGCTACAATGTGTTGAACTGGAATATGAGTGAAGTAAAGAATATAGATAGAAAAATACGCAAGCTGCTGAGTTGTAATAGGATGCACCACCCAAAGGCAGACGTAGATCGCCTTTACCTTCCCAGAGCCCAAGGAGGTCGAGGCCTGATCCAATTTGAACTAGCTTACAAAACAACCACAATTGGACTGGCCAAATATCTCGAAATATCGAATGACTGGCTGCTAAAGCTCGTGGAAAATCACGAGAGACGAAAGAAGCTTCATTCTAACATAAAGGAAAGCAAAAAATTTGCTATTGATCTCGTGCAGGATACCCAAACAGAACAACCCTAGGGAAGAACGGCAATTATTGTTGCAAAGAAGGTGAAAATAATGGCAACGAAAAAAGCGCACGAGCAATTGGCTGATAGGTGGGAGGAGAAACCTCTGCACGGCAAATATGTGACCCGCAGCAAACAAGCTGATGTTGACCAGAAGCAAACCCATCAGTGGCTACGGAGCTCAGGGCTAAAAGCAGAGAGTGAAGGTTTCATCCTGGCTGCTCAAGATCAAAACCTATTAACCCGGAACTACCAGGCCAATGTGATGAAAAATGGAGCAGACCCAAAATGCCGATTCTGCAACGACATGATTGAAACAGTGGACCACCTAATCTCTGCATGTAAAGTCTTAGCTCCAGTGGAGTATAAATTAAGACATGACAGAGTTGGCCAATATCTACACTGGCTAATAAGTCGGCATTACAATATCAAAACTGCCGACAAGTGGTATAATCACCACCCTGAAGCTGTAACTGAAGGAGAAAATGTAACCATTCTGTGGGACTTTCCAATACATACAGACCGAACCATCAAGGCCAATAACCCAGATATTGTTGTGAAAGACCAAAACAATAAAGTTTGCTTATTGATCGACATGAGCATCCCCTGTAATTATAACATCTCAGCGAAAGAGTTTGACAAGCTCAGAAAATATAAAGACCTACTCATTGAAATTGAGAAAATGTGGCATCTCAAGGCGGTTACAATACCAGTGATCGTAGGAGCACTAGAAATTATCAAGAAGGGAACCGAAAATTATATGAGAATGATCCCTGGCTTACCATCCCTGCAAGAATTTCAAAAGATTGTCTTAACTGGTACATCACACGTATTAAGAAGAGCATTGTCGATGTGAGAACAGTTGCTGCTCATGTATTTTAATTTAACATAAAAAAAATGAACGAACTCTTGAGTTTGGTTTAATGGCCTACCAATGTATACTATGAGTTTCTTTGCCCTAGGAGTCGGGAAGACACTCGGCAAGAAATGGAAGCTAATTTGAAAGAAGAAAAAAAAGTAATAATAATAATAATAATAATAATAATCTCTCTATATATAAAACTGAGAATGTCTGTCTGTCTGTATGTCTGTGTGTTTCCCTAAGACTTGAGACCTACACAACCAATTTCATTCAAATTTTACACATGCCTTACTTAGGGTCTAAGGAGTGTTATCGGCAAAAAATGTTTAAACTTTTTGCCTAGGGCGAGCCCACAGCAATATCATATCTTCTCCACTAGGATTCCCTAAAACCTGAGATCTACACAACCAATTTCATTCAAATTTTCACATGCCTTACTTGGGGTCCATGTAGTTTCATGAGCCAAAAAATGTTCAACTTCTTGCCTAGAGCGAGCCCATAGCAATATCATATCTTCTCCACTATTTCAGTATTACATGTTAAATGTGAAACAAAGACGTTTCTCTATTTTATGTCAGATACTTTCACTTTGACAATAAAAATAATAATAACAATTGAATTATATGTAGTAAGTAATAATTAAAATCAAACTAAAGTATAATATAATCGTAACATAACAAAAGTAAAAATAGCAATTAGTATAAAATTGCATCAGTGACTTGAACTTGAATAAGTGGTTTCATATGAATGGGAATAAATTAAAAATAAAATTAGCGTGCAGAAATGGAATAATCCAGATGAATAATAAAAAAATAAATTAAAGAAAATACTTTTGTCTATAAAGTATACAATGTAGAGAAAAAAGAAGATTTTCACAGCGCCGGTCGTGTTTTTTTTGCGCTCTGTAAAATTCGGTTAAAAAAGAACAAAGAACAAAAAGTATTGTTGTTGTTGTAGAAATTCTGAACGTCGTTGATGCGGTTTCGCGTTACAGTGGTTCTATGAGATACACTTTTTCTGTTCGGGCGGCCGTTTTCGGTCTGTCAGACAGAAGGAAAAGGACTTTGATTCCCTATCAGACTTGTCTACGTCTGAGGAGGAACTGGAACAGGCAGTGAGAATGATGGATCGAAAGCTGGGTTATACCTATGCCGGTGTAACCAAGAAGGCGGAAGAGAAAGGGGTGGACTTGGCCAAGCTGCCAAGTTACCAGAAATATATGAAAAAGGATAGCGGTGAGGTCGAACTAGCACCGACACCCAAGAGAAAAGAATGGTATGATAAAAGGACCATTATATACAGGGTGTTCGCAAACGAAAGGAAGAAGATAGAAGTTGTAAACATGGAGTGGATAGAGGAGGCGCTGAGAAGAACGGAGGAGGAAATTAATTTTCTGACTCGAGGATCAAATTATGGTACTGTAGTGGTACAGTTTAAAAGTGAGAATGCAGCAAGGAAGATGGCGCCGAAGGCGGTGAAATCCGAGAAGGTAACTCTTTTGCCTACATATCTAAATAGAAGGATTACACGAGTAAGGGTGGAGGGATTGCCACCAAACGTTGAGGCAGAGTGGATTGTGGCGGCTGTGATTAGCGGCCACGAGGAGGAAGTGGATATTCTCCATGCCTCGGTTAAGACCGAGGGCTGGAGAGGCGTAACAGTGGAACTGAACGTGCAGGCAGAGAACGAGGAACTGGTGGACCTGGCGGAAAGCATCAGATTGGGAGACGTGATCATGAGAGTGTGTTTGGAAGGCAGAGCCCAACGTTGTTACAAGTGTGGCCTGAGGGGTCACATAAGAGCCTTCTGCCCTCCCCCAGTGAAAGAAATGGATTCCGAACCACAGAGAGAGAAGCAGAAACCAGAGCAGAAGGAGACCGTAGAAGAAGAGAATTCACAGAAATGGAAAGAAGCTGGGAATAAGAGGAAAAGAAAATAACATAGAACACCAATCCACCCCAACACCACCTACACCCTCTGAGACCCACCCTATCCCTGCAGACAGTGAACCCACCCGGTCCCCTCCAACAAGAAAACAAAAGAAAAAAATAATACAGACAGACAAGAGTTTGAAAACGAAACCAGGCCGAACATTTATATTATGACTGAACAGAAAGAAGTTAAAAGGGTAATGGAAGAGTATAAATGGTATGAAATAGGTGAGACCAGATATGCAGTGCTGGAAAAGAAGAATATAGATGAGTTTGTGTTGAGGTGTGAAAGGGAGAATTGGGAGGTGAAAGATACAAGAATGAGCGATGAATTCGTGGAATATATGGAGGACAGTTTCGGAGTAAGAATGGATATGGATGGTCTACGTATTGGGAATGAACATTCAGGTGACAGTGAAAACAAAAGGACAGGTAAGTGGTGCTAGCGGATGGGGCCGTTGGCACCGCTTTCATATATCATCTTCATAATTCATTTTTAATCATATCTATGTAATTGTGATGTTCTATGTCCCCAATGTTTGTAACGTCCCCTCTATGTAGCCCCTAGTGGGTAATAAAGAATTAACCTGGAAGAAAGCACCATCGAAAAGTGTCTTGGTGCGACTATGAAAGATATCTAACTAGAGGCGGTAAATTCGCCACAATAGAAGCAAGGTTCGAGTCAACGGAGTATGCAAGTGAGTACTCGACTTGAACTTGCAAAGTGGAAATATTTAATTTTACCTTTATATCTGGGACGTAGGACGTGCCGGATAAAAATTAAAAATGATCCGCCCCCCAGAAGTTGAGGTAGGCTGGATTGTAGCCACACTTCTATACAAGAGGGAGGACAAGATACAATTGATCGAAATTGCAAGAGACGTGCTTACAATTCCAGTCTGTTATATATGTTGAGTATTGTTATCACTAGCGATATCAAGATATAACTTTGTAATTTGTATTTTATATGTAGATGTATATATATATAGATGTATATGTAATATGTACACATATATATATATACACATATATACATGCACTAGCACTATGACCCAGCAACGACGGGTCATAATGCTAGTATATATATATAAGGAAGTAACTTCGGGTTTTCGTGTGAAATAACAGTCATTTTTTTTCATACAAAGAATGAACTTCAATCAATTATGTATTCCGTATTTTGTTTGATGAATGTTTCCATGGTTCTAGCAAATTCCTCATTACGTGTCCATAGAACTACTGGTTATTAGCGAAAAAGCGAAGCAGGTGTGATTCGAGGTTATCACCATTATTGAAAATATTTCCATTCAAAGAATTTTGCAACTTCAAATAAATAGTAATTTGATGGTGCAAAACGTGTGTCGACTGGCGTTATCGTGGTGGAATCCGATTCCTTTATTATTTGCCTATTCTGGCCATTTTCGTTTCTTACAGTTTCCTACAGTTCTGATTCATGTTTTTGTAGACAATCCATTTTTGTTCACCAGTGATGATTCATTAAAAAAAAAATGTCGATTTCATTGCGTTCGAAATGCAGATCGCAAATATTGATTGGTCGTGTTTCTTTCCATTTATGTGGAACTCAAAGATCAAACTTCTGAATGAGTCCAAAACATTTTAAATAATTTTCAGTCCTCGTGTGTGAAACATGTAACCTCTCTGCGATCTTTCGCAAAGTTATATGACAATCTGATTCAACTTCAGTACGTCGATCAGAATGTTGGTCATCTTTCAGTGAAAAATCTCACATGTGCGTTCTGTTAAGCAATCACCTCTATAAACTTTATGTTTCTCTTTGTGGGCGTCAGCGGCTTTCTCACATTCAGGTAATAAAAAAGGAAAACATGGCGAAAATGTTCGTTTTTTACCCCATGTTAAACCTGACACGAAACTAACAGATATAAGCAAAATTACGCGCAATCTCCTTCTACAGTAAAAGTAATGGATATCAAATGTCAAAAGAAAAATGTCATAACAGTACAAAAAGTCATTAAAAAACAACTTAATTCTATCTAGTATATGAAATTCGAAATTACCTTCTTGCCAATCCATATATATATATATATATGTGTGTGTGTGTGTGTGTGTACTAGATATATATACATATATATATATACTCTTTTACTTGTTTCAGTCATTTTACTGCGGCCATGCTGGAGCACTCACTTTAATCGAGCAACTCGAACCCAGGACTTATTCTTTGTAAGCCCAGTACTTATTCTATCGGTCTCTTTTGCCGAACCGCTAAGTGACGGGGACATAAACACACCAGCATCGGTTGTCAAGCGATGTTGCGGGGACAAACACAGACATACAAACATACAGGCACACACACATATATATATATATACATATATACGACGGGCTTCTTTTCGGATTCCGTCTACCAAATCCACTCACAAGGCTTTGGTCGGCCCGAGGCTATAGTAGAAGACACTTGCCCAAGGTGCTACGCAGTGGGACTGAACCCGGAACCATGTGGTATATATATGTATATATATATATATATATATATATATATATATATATATATATATGTATATATATATATATGTATATATATATATATATGTATATATATATATATATGTATATATATATATATATATATATATATATATATATATATGTATATATATATATATATGTATATATATATGTATATATATATATATGTGTATATATATATATGTATATATATATATATATATATATATATATACATACATATATATATAATTATGACAAGCAGCCGTTAGATACCTGGCCATAATTATACCGAAACGTTATCAACGCCCTCACAAGCCCACGAAATCGAAAACACGCAGCCATATGTAGAATGTGTATCCTACGAATGCCTAACAAACACAAATATTTGTTGTTTAACAAAAATTTCATTTCACAATAATTATTTGAGATTTTCAATCCAAACCTCGCATTTTTTAGGTGTCAGCTCAGTGGGAACATTTTGCATTGGTGAAGGAATGCGTATCTGTCCTAGTAGGTTTAAAGACCCTAGGTATAAGTACGAATTCTGCAGGTATGTTTGTGGGTATATATATATATATATATATATATATATATATATATATACATTTATATTATCTTACTTTTGGTATTGGTAACATACTTAATATTTATCCAAGGCGATAAAACTAAATATATACATTGACTAATATATCACATATCCTTCTACAATTATATATAAATGCTGTTTTGTTTCTAAAGTAGTACCGATTGAACAAATGTTGTCCACGCTAGTAAATGCTAATATCACGCGATTGACCGGGATATTGATAGCGTATACACACACTTGGAGGCACATGGCCTAGTGGTTAGAGCAGCGGACTCGCGGTCGAGGGATCGTGGATTTGAATCTCAGACCGGGCGATGTGTGTGTTTATGAGCGAAACACCTAAGCTTCACGCAGCTCCGGCAGAAGGTGATGGCGAAATTCTGCTGACTCTTTCTCCACAACTTTCTCTCACTCTTTCCTCCTGCATTTTGCAGCTCACCTGATACGGACCGGCGTCCCGTCGAGGTGGGAAACCTATACGCCAAGGAAACCGGGAAAACGGCCCTTATGAGCCAGGCATGGTTTGAGAAGGAACAAACATACATATATGCACACAACATACACACACACATTCCTGTCAACTCATTGGAGAAGAGAAATTACAAACCGTGTTAGGTAACGCTCAGGATGTTTAAGCAGCCCCGAAATGCTTATCTCTGGATAATATTATATCTGACGTAGATATTATTTGTTTTGTGTTGTAGAACTACGTAGTTCAGAAGTGATTTGGGTTTTAATAACTGAATTGATTTTTGTCTCAACTGCTTAATTAATTTTAATTAAAATATATATACTACAAAAATACCCGAATGTATAATTTCTATTCATAGTTTTACCTTGCAGAAACTTCGAGAGCTTTTTTCTGTGTTTCGAGAAGGAGGCATCCACACAATGTGTACGTGAGTACAAACGAAAACATGGTTACGTGTGTTTTGTAAGTATCTTTCATCATCTTAGTTATATTTGCCTAAAAATGAGAGACTGAGACAAAAACGACCGAAAACGAATCGTTGTATTGTAGATTTTCCTAAAGTAACCCTTGGAAGAAAAAAACCTAGCAAAGAAAGAATATGCTATTTAGCTACGATCATATTTTCTTTCAATCCAACGTCAAATAATATGGAATAGAACGTGTCGCGATAACATAAACGTAACGACGGTCATATATATGACTTCTATATACAGTAGTGAAAGTTCATTTTTCACTTGGATATATGTCTGAAAATCTATTACATGTTTTGAAACGAAATTTTCACAAAAATTCAACCTATTTTTCAGACTCCTAAACCGATGCGAAGCACCTCTTGCGACATAGCTGGAGTAAGCAAAACATTTCTATTTTCGCTGAGTCTTCAATATATAATAACCTTATCGATTTGAAGTATATGTCTTTTTAATTCATTACAATTCTTTTCCAACATTTCTGTTGTTAACGCAGCTGTGTGTTTATTATTAGGGTCATAGCATGGTAAATCTTTTCAATATGACTACAATAACAATAACATCAGCATAAAACATAATGCAAAGCCTGCGGAACAAAACGGCATATTACAACGTCCTAACGGAAATAGAAGTATTCACAGTACAAGAAATGCATTAGATATGAAATACATTTTCGATAATGGTCTATTCATAATACGGACAGGCTAGAGTTATTCCCCACAGGAAGATTTGGATGTTATTTTAATAACATACGCATAATCTTTATGATAAATACGATGCAATTTTGATGGCGTTTCACAAACGTTGCAAAAAATATTATAAAGTTTAATAATAATGCTGATTATTCCGAGAAAGTATTGGAAAGGAAAGTTCTTAAGTATAGCTCTGTAGGTATCTCCGAATGAACAAGAATTCCATTGTAACAGGTCCATTAATTCTCGTAGAAAAAGAAATAGTTATAGGACGCTGTATAGACCGGTTATTCTATATCAGCAATTACCATCAACCGTGAGCGTACATTTGGTTCAGCATCCATAGTACGAAACCTACATCAGATCATAAAATCCATAAAAGTACAGGATAAAGACACTGTGTCGGATAAATTCAATACAGCGTACCTATCCAAAGACATCCATTTTTATGTTAATTAAAAGTACCTGCAATCATATCGCATGTTTGAAAAACGCAACATACACTACGGTCTGATAAAGGAATCTACCTTAATATATCCTCACAAATAACATAAAACTATAAGTGGACTGATTAATATATTTTGTGTCCATATCATTAAAGGAAACATAAGCCAAATGGAAAGTAAAGGAAGTGATAAGAGTAGCACAGTAAAAAGTCTCGCCTAATTAAAATTAAATGATAATTGATATAAAAGTTGGCATAACGAAGTTTTTCTTCCATTTACAGGTTAGGAGCGAGTCAGTAATCGCAACTGCTGTTGTAACTCTATTACTCATACATATATAAGTATTCATTATGTCACTGAAAGTACGTATGTGTATTAATTTGAAAAAAATTATTCGATGATATAAGTCAAAAACACGGAATGCAAATACTACTAGAGATCGACTTCACTACAGATGTCTACAATTTTATACGTGACATTGAGGATATCTGATATCTTACACAGTATGCTTTAAATATAGATTAAATAACTTTGTTGTATTTCATAGATTTTTCCTGTGTCAGTTTTTTGTAACTTGCAAATCGGTGTAACCTTCAAAGTATTCACCGGGACTAAAAATCGTATCGTAGAAGCAGAGTAAATAATGTTGAGAAAGGAAGAAATTATTTTAGGTTTCAATGTAAGCCTCAAATTGTAAATTAGTTAAGATTTAGCATTATGGATCGTAAAGTATGATCTAACAGACATACTACCATAACTAGAGAAACACGAGATATTATGACCCTCATTTTCGAAATAAAATATCTTACGACAATACATACATTTGAGAGCACACATATATATCGGACGATTCATTAAACGGATCGGACCTCTTAAGGAGGATGGGGGATACAGAATCGTAGTAATTGTTGACATCAAAATGCAGGAACGAGGAGATGCTTTTGTTTTCAAGGCGGTAAAACCAGGTAATAACTTCATCTGTGCAGAACCATAAGTTGACGTCTAATTTCTTTCTAACAATAGGTATTATATTGTTTAGTATATACTTACTGATTCGGCCTAAGTCCGATTTGGCAGGGTGGATGATGCTTATAGAGGGTTTGGTTATGAAATCCGATGAGCAATAAGGTCTGAAATGTGAAAATATTGAGTTGTAGGGCGTTGTGTGATCATCTACTCGAAGTTTGTTCATTAGTTTACAGTAGCTGGTGTAGACTTCCAACAATTCCTTCGCAATAAACGCAATGTATTCCTCAATAATAAGTGAATGTATATTTCCATTTTTATCGGAGAAAACGTACATTGTAGAGTATATTAATTCTCATCAGTGACTCTTAATGCCTAGCGTTAAACTCAAATTTCCCTGTCAGTCTTACATGTACTGATGATCAAAACATTAAAAGTGTAAACAACAAATTAAAAAGTGGGGCTTATTAGCAATTAGAAGCTAAAGGCAACATTAATAGAGGCCAAAAGAGTGACAGCAGGTACTGACTAGCAAAAGAGTTACCTCCCTTTCTCAGTTATTAAGACTGTGCTCTGGGGGATTTTGAGTTATTTTAACTGTTCTTTCTGGCAAAAGCAAAATTCAATGAGTGTATCTATATATATATAGGGAGAATTCACAAGAAAATGAAAGACGAAGACAGGTGGTGTACAAGACAAACAGATGTATTAGTATAACACTCAGGATTTGAAAAAAGTTTTTTAGTTTCGAGCCTACGCTCTTCAACACACACACACACTTATATATATATATATAGAGAGAGAGAGAGAGAGGGGGGAGGGAGGGAGAGAGAAAGAGAGATAGAAAGAGAGAGAATGAGATAGGCAGAGAAAGAGAAAGTGACGTAGTTTGTGATTATATGTGTGTACATATATGTGATAATGCATTTTGGGCAAATTCAAATTCCGCCGCGGTCGACTTTGTATTAGCTCGTATCGGACTGGATTATACATGTACAAGTGAGGTGTTGAAATGGATGTAATAGAATGATTATCCTATGCAGCAAAATCGCTTACCTTTTCCCGCAATTTGAAACGAATATTCAGGTGACTTACATTGATACGCATCTTCTAAATTCTTCGCAATTTCAACATGAAGCCTTACTGTATCCAGCGACTTTGAGTAGTAACGAAAACATTCAGTGTTTCCTTTCTAAAATGGAGACATAAAATAAATCATTAAGATCAAACTGAACGCATTGTATACGTTATATTGATTTCTTCCACAATATACACGGACATGTATTATGATATAACATGTCAGTCGAAACACGTTACATTATTTACGAAACTAAAAAAGTAATCGCCACGCAGAAGTCAGCAGAATATGAAGACTTCATCAAGAAATTACACAAATTTATATTCTATATTTATTTTCGTTCTCCTTTCTCGTAAGTAGCAATATGGTAATTATTTCTGAATTTTCATGAATATTTGTGCGTCGAATACAAATAATGTAGCACTATAGTTAATCTGACTCATTTTCTCTCCTCATGCATACACACATTCATACCTATACACACACACTCATATATACATATACACACATATATATACATATACACGACCAACTTCTTTCAGTTTCTGCCTAGCAAATCCACTCAAAAGCTTGGGTCGGCCCGAGGCTATGGTAGAAGTCACTAGTCCAAGTTGTCACGCAGTGGGTCGGAACCCTGGACCATGTGGCTGGTAAGCAAGGTACTTACCACACAGACATTCTTTCGCCTATATATATAAATAAATATATGGAGTTGAACCAAGATGTTATTAAAATGCTTTTACTTTCGACAGATGTTTCGAAGACAACATGATTTTATTCCAAAGGTATAAACGTTGTAAAATGCAATGTTCTCATCAGATAAGAAAGAGTGAGAGCCTCTCTTAACAACAAGACACTATAACAATTATGATGACTGCCTAAATGATAAACAGAACGTTACTCTTACACTTTTACTCTTTTACTTGTTTCAGTCATTTGACTGCGGCCATATTGGAGCACCACCTTTAGTCAAGCAAATCGACACCGGGACTTATTCTTTTGTAAGCCTAGTACTTATTCTATCGGTCTCTTTTGCCGAATCGCTATATTACGGGGACATAAACTCACCAGCATCAGTTGTCAAGCGATGATGGGGGGACAAACACAGACACACAAACACACACACACACATATATATATATACATATATACGACAGGCTTCTTTCAGTTTCCATCTACCAAATCCACTCACAAGACTTTGGTCGGCCCGAGGCTATAGTAGAAGACACTTGCCCAAGGTGCCACGCAGTGGAACTGAACCCGGAACCATGTGGTTAGTAAACAATCTACTTACCACACAGCCACTCCTACGTTATTAATTATTTTAAACAAACCGTTAGTAGATTTGACGTCAAAGGCAAATACCAGGATGAGAAGCGCGAAAGAAATAAGTAGAGAAAAAATAAAGAGGGATATATTGGTTGAAAAAATGTTCAAAGGCTTAGAAATAGATTTCTCTATCGAAGTAAAGTGCAAGTTAAACTAACTGTTCAAACTATAAAGACTGGCGAAATCACTTATATGAGTTAAAGGTATGTTTCTGCCAGTGTTTACATTTGTATGATCTCTCTATAAGTGTGTTAACAAGGTGATTCTTAGAGAAGAGAATATGGAAGAGTTCAGAGTTGCAAATGTTACAAAATCTCTTGCCCTTATCGTAAGGAAAAGATACGGACAGGATGAACCAATCTAACTTAAAATCTTTATTGTTGTCTTTAAGATGCCAAATCAATTTACTTAGCCCTGTACTAAGTCGTTTACTGCTATCCCTAAATGATGAATAATGATTGGAAATTCTCTTAGATAACTGGTAAAAGGATGCGCCTATGTAGAAGTAGACATCGGTACCGGAAGAAATTTTACACTGGTATATAGAATTCTTGATCTTAGAATTATTAGACATAAATTTAATTCTGTTGGGGTTGTCCTCGGAGATCAAAACCAAGTTTTTATTGCTATGATTATTATTATTATTATTATTATTATTATTATTATTATTATTATTATTATTATTAATATTATTATTATTATTATTGAGTGAGAGAGCAGTGCATGCCATCAAAGTGACACTGGGTAAAATATACGAAGCCCGGTATACCCATCATGACTACCCGTCTGATAAGGGTACACTAGGCACATGCATCACAACCATATGTGCGCGACATGGTGATCTCTTATCAAGATAAACAGCACATGACCTTGCAGGTGGGGCCCACTTAGAATTTTCTTCAGGTCAAGTAACCTATCCTGCTCAAAAGGTCCCGGAATAAGGGTTGTTTAAGGATGTTGAACAAAACACCCATGTTTCCAGAGGTGAATCATTCAAACCCCAAAGAATTCGTCTCAACACATGGCTATGATGCTCCCCCACTACTTCTGCTCGAGATCAGAGATGCACATATCGTCAGCCACAAAGGGACATGATCAACTGGTTAAGGTCAAACTGACAAGCAAATCTGTGGTATTGAGAAGAATATTTGCTGTAGCCCATCTTTTATACCAAGAGAAAACAATGTACATGATAACACTTCCAATCAGTTAAGATCAGAAGCCATGAGAGCCACTGCCTGTTACTGCATCAGGGCAATTATTATTATTATTATTATTATTATTATTATTATTATTATTATTATTATTATTAGGGCAAGGGATTTTGTAACAGTTGCAACTCTGAACTCTTCCATATTGTCTTCTCTAAGAATCACCTTGTTAACACACTTATAGACCTGCGATGTGTAGCAGCATCTAATAATTGGGTCGGTCAGGGTGATCAGGTTGATTTATATATTGAGAGAAAGAGAGAGAGAGACTGAGAAGCAGAAGACGAGACAATTTCGCTTATAAAGAAGTTAGATGTATAGCATTAAGCTCATCTCTACCATAATGACGGGGTCTCGTCTTACGCTATGTTGAATATATCTATTACAGCATATATTTATTTCTTTATTGTCTACAGGGAGCTAAACATATAGGGGATAAAGAAGGATAGACAAATGGATTAAATCGATTACATCGACGTAAGCTTCACATTTTACATTAATCACGATTTACCATTGTGGATGGTGAAGTACGATTTAAGAGATGTAGTGCAATCACATACAAGAGATATTCCAAATAAAATCTTTTACGTCCCTGCAGAGCACATATTTTACGGGCGAGTCATTAAACAGTACCGTCATGCATTGCAAATATCACATATGGCTGCTTTAACAATTCCACATATATATAGCTATGATATAATTTTACTTTCAGAGTAATATTTAAAAGTTGTGGCAAAGCAAATCAGGAATAAAAGTAATAGTATCTACCTTGAATATTGCTATATCTCATGTGATGATAAAGAGCATAGCTGCGGAATATTTTAATTATAACACAAAGCTGCATGATTTTCTATGTTTAAATCTCTACAAAACTTTTTAAATGAATTTGTAAGCTGATTTAAGATCTGTTATTATTTTCTTTCTCCATCACGTTTTGTCTTTCCGTAATAAAGCTTTTTTTCGGTAACATGGTATTAGAAAAGCAGGTGACAGTATTTATCTGATTGACTTTGCTCATCAATATAGATTGCTGTAACCCAATGCTGACCTAATATTTGTAAAGTTAACATGGCAGCCAATATGAAATTTATTAAGCATTCATTGGTAACTATTACAGAAGGCGTGACGTAAAAAAAGCTGTTTAGGCGATTGCTAACTGATGCTTTAGTGCTGTAACAATAGTTCCGGAGGACATTTTAGGTATAAATTCCATGTAAAATGAATGGATAGAGACGTGAATGCACGAACAATCCACACATATTCTGCTACATTTGTGACAGGTAGGTTGTCTTTAAACAGAGTGAAAATCTATACTTTGCTTATTATCGTGTTAAACTCAGTGATGCATACAAACGTTGGGATTTACACGTAGTATGTCGCACTTTTGTGGAGGAGATGTGACTCTGGAAAGCCGGTTAGAGAAAAAGAAATTCCTTTTGCAATACCAATGGTGTGATGAGAGCCGAGTAACCACATGTACGAATGCTATTTCTGCATTACTAGAATTGCTGCTTACAGTACAAAATATAAACCGAAGAAAGTGAATCAGAGTACCCCCTCGTCTATACGGCCTGATGCTCTTTACTCTTTACTCTTTACTCTTTAATCTTTTACTTGTTTCAGTGATTTCACTGCAGCTATGCTGGAGCGCCGCCTTTAGTCGAGCAAATCGATCCCAGGGCTTATTCTTTGCAAGCCTAGTACTTATTCTATCGGTCTCTTTTGCCGAACTGCTATGTTACGGGAGCATATTTCGTTTATTATATCAAATATTATGAAAACATTCGCTGACATACATTTGCAGACCTATCACAATGAAAATGGCTGCCAGCTAAATTAACGAGTCATTGTCAGAAATGTAATATAATTATTTTGAAGAGAATTAGTAGAGCAAGAGAAGCGACAAGGGAATAGGAACCAGAAAAATGGAATAGTAGAGGACAAGTTGAGAATAAAGAGACAGAAGGGAAATAAGAAAAGACCGAAAATAAGAGGAAAATCATAGTCCGAAACATGTACAAGAGAGGTGTTGGAGTAGATGTAATAGAATGTTTATCCTACCCAGGGAAATTGGTTACATCCAAAATTCGAATCGAATATTCAGATGGCTTACATTTCTGCGTATCATGTAAATGTTTCTCAATTACAGCATGAATAGTTAATATATTCAGCGAGGATGAGTGGTCATAAATGAAATGGAGAGACATGAAAATCATTAAAGTCAGGCCGTACACATTTTATAAGTAATATTGATTGCTTCCATTATGTAGAGTTTTATGTGAATTATCTTTAAGACACCTGTCTCGTTGGTGACTGCACAACAACAAAATAATGTAAATATATTATGATATAGCGTATCATAAACGAGATTTACATGCCTTCCTCGTCAATTGAAACACATGTTACATCATATTAAATTATAAAAGAAATTGCCATGTGTAAGTCGCCAGTATATGAAGAGTTCGTCTCGAAATTACACAATGATATATTCTATATTTATTTTGCTTCTCATTTCTCGTAAGTTGCTCTTTGATAATTGTTTCGGAATTTTCATTAATATCTTTTTTGTTGAATATGAATACGATATTTATGAAGTAGTAATATAGTTAATCTGTCTGATATTTTTCCTACTCATTATCTCTCCTCATACTTATACATACAAACAGAAACATATTTACGTTATATATTTCTATATGTGTCTTACAGAAATACGAAATCACAAAATATTACACCAAAATGTAACCTTGTTAAATAAATGTACACATTGAATGAATATTAAAATGCGTTTTTCTTGAATTTTTTTTGGGGACTACTGCAAACAGAATTTCCTTTTCTTTCGCATAAACGAACTGTTTTTCAAGTTGATTATCTTTCGGTTCTACACTGTGTAGTTATAAGAAGGAATTGAAATCCGAACATCAAAAGATATTTCTTTTGGTAACTGCACCGTTTGCGTTTAATGTCTGCTCACAATTCTTCTGCTGTTGCAAAGTTTTGTAATATTTTGCGTGCGTTCGTATCATAGGTTTCCCTTACTAGTTGACGTAAATGTGACAAGTCAAAACAACGTCTGTGAAGTATCATACAATTGATATTATTCTTGGATACACGCAAAATAATGTAACTCTTGCATATCTATATATCCAGCTATGTATTCTATATTGGTGTCTATCTCACACTTCACCAGTCTATCTACACATTCAAGTGCGCAAAAACACATTATGTCGAGATAGAGAGAGAGAGAGAGGTGATAGAGAGAGATGGGGGAAATGGAGAAGCAATTATGTAGATAAACAAATTAGATATCTGAAATAGGATATTATAGTTTAGTTATCAGTTTGGGTATCAACTAGCCGCCCTGAAATAAAAGATGTCTTCCCTGATGATGAGGTTTCGTCTTATGCTATGTTGATTGCATTCCTTGCGGCATATATTGAGATGAACAACATCTACCAGCATTATCACGGATAACCAAGCCTCCAGAAACAGATTTTGGGCTCATAATTTTGTCTTTCGTTTGTTCTCTCTGTAACCTGGATCTATCAATATAAATATCCATCGTCTGACAATCTCCATCTTTTACCCACCTAATCGCCTAATCGTTATCTTGTGGAATCTATCCCCTGCGCTGAGTTCGGAGTCTAAATTTACCTCCTCTTGATCTACTCTGCAGACTACATACATACACACACACACACATAGACACACACACACACACACACACACTCACACACACACACACATATATATATATATCGATTATGACCATGTGGTTGTAATGCATATATATATATGTGTTTATATATATATATATTTATATATATATATGCATATATAATAATAATAATAATAATAATAATAATAATAATAATAATAATAATAATAATAATAATAATAATAATAATAATAATAGTAATAATAATAATAATAACGCCACCGTCACAGAAGCGGCGTCTTGTCAAAAAGTTGACTCTGAAAAAATTGACCCCTCTGATGTCGCCGTCAATCATTTAATGAAAACAAGCCAAAAATCATGCCGGATCGGTCATCGCCCGGGACAACAAGGACCGCGTTACCCAGTAGGGAACCAGACTGGGGTCGAAAAGTTTGCTGCTGGAACAAACTCTCAAAAAGACGATCTACCAGGTGACCAGAACCAGAATACTTCTAACTCTGGACTTGTAGTGACACCACCAAAAACACCACCTAAAGCAAAACGTATAAAATGGACCAGAGAGGACTATAGAGATGTGTTGAAAGCTTTTTATACAGCCCAACTAAACCCAAACAATAACCTCAGTGTACAAACATACATCTCATGGGGAAATTCAGTAGGCAATGACGTACGTAGATATATAGACGCAAATAAATTAAGTAATGTACGCAGAGATATAATTAAAAACAAAAGACTAACTGACGCTGAAATTGACAAAATTAGGACACTAATAGCTCATGGTAGACCAAAAGAAAACAGCAACAATGTAGACGAAATAGGTAACAGTAGCACAGAAGCCAGTGTACAAGCGGCAAATCAACTTCCCGATGGGGAAGTTAAACAAAGAATAGCGAAGACGAGAGATTTGAAAAAAGAGGAGAACGTAGACCTTCCTCAAGAAAACCAAAATAGATATGGCATAGAATTTGAGGTGAATAATAGAGAAAAGATTATGGAAGCAAAAGTGGACATTATGAGAGAACTCGGCAAGATTGAGCTCACTGACATGGTTAATAGAGAACCACTACCAAAGTTTTCAAATGGCACAAGAAATAACAACACAATCATGACATATAACGTTGCCCTAGGACAGATCTTAAGAAATAAGGGGAATGATTTGACAACCTTCAATAATCTCATCTATTCCACTGCTAAAGTAGTAACTACCCAACTAGGTATTAAGATGACAAAGAAAAAGGCCAGGCATGTCAATGAACCTCCTAAGTGGAAAGTAGCGATACAAAAAGAGATTGAATCTCTGCGGGCGGATGTTTCAGTTCTCGATGAGCTTGCTAGAGGAGTGAATATTAAGTCGAGAAAAGCTAGGAAATCAAGCAAAAATATAAAATCAAAGATCTCATAAACCTCCCTGCAACTAAGGAACTGTTGAAACAACGGATACAGTTGAAAGCCCAACGGCTTAGAAGGTATGACAAAAGAAACAAATTTATCGACAAAATAAATTTTTTAAGATAAATGCAAAGAAATTTTATAGGGAAATTGGCAAAAATAAAATACACATAGAAGATCCACCTAAGATTGAGGAAGTGGAGGAGTTCTGGAAGAAGGTATGGAGCAACGAAAAAAAGTTTAATGCTGAGGCTGACTGGATAGAACGTGAGAAAGAGAGACTGGATGAACTTGAAGAACAGAAATGGGAAGCAATAGGAATAGAGGAGCTAAGGTGTGTCCTTAGGAAGGCTCATAAATGGAAAACCCCAGGACTGGATCGGATCCCTATCTTCTGGCTGAATTGTTTAACAGAGGTACACGAAAATCTCGCTGCATCTCTGTCTGATGTCATTCAGAACCCAGAGCAAATACATGCTTGGCTGACTGAAGGAACCACCTATCTATTACCTAAAACCGAAGACACAAAAAACCCAAAGAATTACCGGCCAATAATATGTCTCAACATCACCTACAAAATCCTCACATCCATAATAACGGAGAGAATGTACGCTTTCCTTGAACAAAACTCTATCCTTCCACAAGCTCAATAAGGTTGTAAAAGAAACTCTTATGGGTGCAAAGACCAATTGCCGGAGCAAAAACAAAAACCTGAGTATGGCATGGATAGACTACAGGAAAGCGTATGACAGTGTCCCACATAAATGGATACTCAAGGCCCTTGAGATATACAAGATCTCTCCTGTCGTCTCAAAATTCTTAGAGAATAGCATGACCATGTGGAACACACTTCTCTTTCTAAGCCATAGTAATGGGATGAGCCAGTCCAACAGCATCAACATCAAACGAGGCATCTTTCAAGGTGACTCCCTCTCTCCATTACTTTTTTGCATGGCACTGATCCCACTCTCAAACGAATTGGATAGTACCAGATATGGGTACAAAGTTTTTAGTAAGTTAATAAACCACCTTTTCTATATGGACGACCTAAAGCTGTTTGCCAGGAATGACCAAGAACTAGAAGGGCTGCTAACAACTGTTAAAGAGTTTAGCCATGATATCGGAATGGATTTTGGCCTTGATAAGTGTGCTAAAGCAACTTTTGTAAGAGGCAAGCTCAGGCAAACAGCTTCTGTTAAATTAGATATTGACACTACCATCAAGGAACTTGACCCACAAGAAAGTTACAAATACCTAGGAATCAACGAAGGAGATGGTATACATCATGCTACTATGAAGGAAAAAATAAGAAAGGAATACTATAGGAGAATAAGGCTAGTACTGAAGACTGAACTCAACTCCAAAAATTGCATTGAGGCCATTAACACCCTAGCGCTTCCAGTAGTCCAGTACAGTTTTAACATGATTAACTGGAACCTTACGGAACCCCAACGCTTGGACAGGAAGACAAGAAAATTACTGACATCCAAGAGCATGCACCACCCTAAGGTAGATGTAGACCGCCTGTACCTACCTAGAAGCAGCGGGGGGAGAGGAATGATGCAATTAGAGCTGTGCTATAAGACCTCTACTGTAGGAATGAACAGGTACCTATCTAGTACAAAGGACTGGATGCTGCGACTTGTGTGCAAACACGAAAGCAGCAAAAAGCTGCATTTTATTGTCAAAGAAGCCTATAAGTTCGAAAGGGAACTAGACATTAACCTTGAATCAGATGAAGAGACGGAAACCACTGCTACCAAGCAAGCAAAGCGAATCAAGCAGACTGCAAAAAAGAACGGGCAGAATCAAATTGAGAGGCGGTGGAACCAGAAGCCCTTGCATGGACAATATATTCTCCGAAGCCAAAATGCTGATGTAGACCAAGCAACAACCCATCAGTGGCTGAAGAGCTCTGGATTGAAAGCAGAGAGTGAAGGCTTCATAATGGCAGCACAAGATCAAAGCTTGTTTACCAGAAATTACCAGGCTAACGTTCTCCGAAACGGTACTGACCCAAAATGCAGATTCTGCGACACATTTGACGAAACGATAGACCATCTCGTTTCGGGATGTCCTGTGCTGACAACAAACGAATACAAAAATCGCCACGATAGGGTAGGACAGTATATACATTGGAAGATATGTAAATTCTACAAATTCGACACACCTGCTAACTGGTATGAACACCATCCTCAGCCAGTTGTTGAAGTTAAGGATGTCACCTTCCTCTGTGATTTTCCAGTCAACACTGACAGTACAATCAAGGCTAATCGACCAGACATAATTGTTAAAGACAGGGAAGAAAATACCTGCAGACTAATAGAGGTAAGCGTCCCCACTGATAAAAATGTATCTGGAAAGGAATTTGACAAACTTAGTAAATATAAGGACCTGGAAATCGAAATACAAAAGATGTGGAATCTTAAAACAAAAACTGTTCCTGTTATTGTAGGTGCCCTAGGTATGATAAAAAAGGGACATCCTTAGAAAAACCCTATCAATGTAAATGTTTGTGTTTGTATTACATGGATATATTTCTCTACTTCCCCATCCCAAGCTTCCAGCTATATTTCAACAACTCTTAACCTTCACTTGCCCTAGGGCGCTGGGTGTGCCCCGGGAAGTGATTGCATCAAACATGCAGATTAAAAGTAAATGACAATAATAATAATAATAATAATAATAATAATAATAATAATAATATGGAGTATATGGAGAACACGGAATCAAGACAGTAGGCCCTATTTGGACGAGAACAAATTAGCAAATGTGAGGAGGGATATCCTTAGAAATAACAGACTCACAGACGGTGAAATAAGCGCGATCAAGCACGCAACGGAAAATGATATAAATATAAGACACAAAGGAAATGAAGAATCTGATGAACAGTATAGCCCGCCACGAGGCTTAATTGAAAGACTGCCATCTGACCAAAGTACGCAAAGGCCTGAAGATACAAGAAATTCTATTGTACCTGTTAAAGATAGCCAAGAAAATGAAAAAACAACAGTAACTGAAGATCTCGCATTTGCTGAAGAACACAGAGAGTCTATGGCAGAAATGAGGCAGAAAATCCTGAATACGCTTGAAGTTGTAAGACATACAAGTATGAATGATAGAGAACCACTTCATAAACTCTCAAATACAAACCAAAATAAAAAACAAATCCAAATTGGCAACTATGTAACAAATGAAATAATACGAGAATTAAAACCTGATTTTACTGAGTTAAATGAAATTATTTACGCTTCTGCTAGGGCAATTGAAACCAGCTGTATGCCCCCGAAAAAACAAAGAAAACAAAACCTGGGAAGAAATCAAACCTGGAGAAGTAAAATTGAAAAAGAGATTGAATTTATGAGAGGGGAAATATCAATATTAAATGAACTAATATGTGGAAATGATGTAAGATCCAGAACAGGAAGAAAGATGAAGAGAAAATTTGGATCCTCACCAAGAGAAGAACTGATATCAATAAAAGAAACGCTGAAACAAAAAGTCCAAGCAAAAGCCCAAAGAATACGAAGATTTGAGAAGAGAAACAAGTTTTACAAGCAAAATAAGCTGTTCACATCCAATGCCAAAAAATTCTACAGAGAAATAGGGAAGGAGAAAGTAACCGTTAATGACCCCCCTCCCATGGAAGAAGTTCAAAACTTTTGGAAAAGTATTTGGAGTGACAAGAAGACGTACAACATAAATGCAGACTGGATTATAGAAACTGAAGGATCCTACCAAAATTTACAACAACAAGCATGGAAAGACATCACAATCGCAGACCTAAGAAAGGCACTCACGAAGGCCCATAATTGGAAATCCCCCGGTAAAGATAGGGTGCCGAATTTCTGGCTCGCATCGCTCCCATGCGCACACGGTAAGCTAGTTCAGCTGCTCAATGGAATTATGAGAGACCCAAAGAAAACACCTGAATGGTTAGCAAGTGGCATTACTTACCTGCTCCCAAAGAATAACGAAACCAACCTTCCAAAAAACTATCGGCCTATAACCTGTCTATCCACCACGTATAAAATCCTAACATCTATCCTGGCGGAGAAAACATATGCATTCATGGAGAAGAACGATATTTTCCCCATTGAATAAAAAGGGTGCCGCCGAGGCTCTTACGGATGCAAAGATCAACTGCTAATCAATCGTATGATCCTTGAGAACTGTCACAGCAAGCGCAGAAATCTCAGTACTGCATGGATTGACTATAAAAAGGCCTTCGACAGTATACCGCATCCATGGATCTTGAGATCGCTGGACATCTTCAAAATTTCCCCTGTGATTTCAAACTTCCTGAAGCACAATATGTCGTTGTGGAATACGAATCTCCAATTATACCACTCTAATGGAGTACTTGCGTCAGAAAATATAAACATCAACTGTGGAATTATTCAAGGTGACTCACTTTCACCTTTAATATTCTGCATAGCCCTAATACCCCTTACAAGTGAATTAAACAGAACAGGGTATGGGTATAAAATTGCCAATAAAAAATAAGCCATCTATTTTATATGGATGACTTAAAAGTTTATGGTAAAGACAATAATGAACTTGAAGGCCTATTGCGCACCGTGAAAGCATTCAGCGATGACATCGGGATGGAGTTTGGACTTGAGAAGTGTGCCAAGGCCACTTTCCAGAAAGGGAAAGTGAAGACCACAAATTCAGTCGTGTTAGATGTTGACACAGTCATAAGAGAGCTTGAGCAAGAAGAAACATAGAAATATTTAGGGATAAATGAAGGCTCTGGTATTCAGCATGCAAGCATGAAAGAGAAAATCAGGAAGGAATGTTATAGGAGAGTCCGTGCAGTCCTGAAATCTGAACTAAATGCACGTAACAAGGTGTTAGCTATAAATTCCTTAGCAGTTCCAGTTGTTACTTATAGCTACAATGTGTTGAACTGGAATATGAGTGAAGTAAAGAATATAGATAGGAAAATACGCAAGCTGCTGAGTTGTAATAGGATGCACCACCCAAAGGCAGACGTAGATCGCCTTTACCTTCCCAGAGCCCAAGGAGGTCGAAGCCTGATCCAATTTGAACTAGCTTACAAAACAACCACAATTGGACTGGCCAAATATCTCGAAATATCGAATGACTGAATGCTAAAGCTCGTGGAAAATCACGAGAGACGAAAGAAGCTTCATTCTATCATAAAGGAAAGCAAAAAATTTGCTATTGATCTCGTGCAGGATACCCAAACTGAACAACCCGAGGGAAGTACGGCAACTATTGTTGCAAAGAAGGTGAAAATGATGGCAATGAAAAAAGCGCACGAGCAATTGGCTGATAGGTGGGAGGAGAAACCTCTGCACGGCAAATATGTGACCCGTAGCAAACAAGCTAATGTTGACCAGAAGCAAACCCATCAGTGGCTACGGAGCTCAGGGCTAAAAGCAGAGAGCGAAGGTTTCATCCTGGCTGCTCAAGATCAAAGCCTATTAACCCGGAACTACCAGGCCAATGTGATGAAAAATGGAGCAGACCCAAAATGCCGATTCTGCAACGACATGATTGAAACAGTGGACCACCTAATCCCTGGATGTAAAGTCTTAGCTCCAGTGGAGTATAAATTAAGACATGACAGAGTTGGCCAATATCTACACTGGCTAATAAGTCGGCATTACAATATCAAAACTGCCGACAAGTGGTATAATCACCATCCTGAGGCTGTAACTGAAGGAGAAAATGTAACCATTCTGTGGGAATTTCCAATACATACAGACCGAACCATCAAGGCCAATAAACCAGATGTTGTTGTGAAAGACCAAAACAATAAAGTTTGCTTATTGATCGACATGAGCATCCCCTGTGATCATAATATCTCAGCGAAAGAGTTTGACAAGCAGAAAATATAAAGACCTACTCATTGAAATTGAGAAAATGTGGCATCTCAAGGCGGTTACAATACCAGTGATCGTAGGAGCACTAGGAATGATCAAGAAGGGAACCGAAAATTATATGAGAATGATCCCTGGCTTACCATCCCTGCAAGAAGTGCAAAAGATTGTCTTAACTGGTACATCACACGTATTGAGAAGAGCATTGTCGATGTGAGAACTGTTGCTGCTCATGTATTTTAATTTAACTTTAAAAAAATAAAAAATAAAAAACTGAACGAACTACTGAGTTTGGTTTAATGGCCTACCAATGTATACTATGAGTTTCTTTGCCCTAGGAGTCGGGAAGACACTCGGCAAGAAATGGAAGCAAATTTGAAAGAAGAAAAAAAAAGTAATAATAATAATAATAATAATAATAATAATAATAATAATAATAATAATAATAAAAGAAGGAAAATCCACACACATTACATATATATTACGTATTCTAAATGATAGTGTATCGTGGTAGTCGACTGGTTTCGAGTTTCGCTAATCCGTAATTGAAATTATTGTGATTTCGTATTTTCTGAAGTAGTTTTAGTCCACGTTCGTGTATGAAAGCGTGTGAATGAATCGGTATGTAGAACAGTCTAGGGGGAAGTAACTCCTGATTGTTATTATTCAGGACAGGGGAAGGAATTGCTCAATTTTGGGGTGGGATAAATTAACATACAAAGTAGTGAGACGAAATATTTTCCGTGATGGATACGTGATCATGAATCGAAATATATTCTGAGACCAAAGTTGGTTAGTGGTATTTAGGAATGCTCTGAATTCCATGCAAATCTCTCTATTTGCTCAGGTATCTGTTTGTATCTTGGGAAACGGATCTGTTCCTTAAGCAATATGGTTCTCCTTCGAAGTGATATACCTATCTGTCCTATGAAATTGTGTTCACAGCCTAAGCAAATTATAACATATTTTAGACTGTCGGGTGCACACGTGAAGTTGGTCTTACTTTTGAACCTCTCGCTGAGCATTACAGATTGGGGCATGTTCAAAAGTTTTGATGTTCATATATTTAAACTATTGGCTTCGGGGTTGTGTATAGATTTGCTTTTATCAAATCATTTCAATGATCTCGATTGCTTTTTACATTTGATGAATGTATGGGTTTCAACAACGTAGTTCACTTTTGGATTCCTAGTGAGCATTGGTAGATTTTGTTTAATCGTGCTATATGCCTCATTCTTTCTAAGGCTGTCAGTCAATATACAGGGTAGTATTTTAAGATGAGCTCGCTCTGGGAATTCGTTTTGTTTTCCTTAGAATTTTAATGCCAATTTCCCTGGTTCGTTTGATTCCATCATTTACAAGTGTTATTAATTCTCTCGTCGCTCTCAGTAAGTGCTATTCTGAGGTCTCAAAATCGAGGCCCCCAATACTTCCATCAAACACTATTGTACATATCATTTTCGCTAAATTAAAATGAATGAATTAAACAGAAGATAATTCTTCCAGTCGGTTGGATTATGATAGATGTCGGTTATAATTTAGTTATTGACTTTTAGTATTTATGCTACAGGCTGCGTTGAGGTTTTGGAGATGCTATTTAGTTCCTGGATGGGAGAAGTACGCTCGTTATCACAAATGCTCTGCCACCCTAGAATAGATATGATAAATTGTATGTTCATGCAACACATAACATGTGACATCTAAACTCACGAGACTTAAGTCGCATGCAATTTTACGTTTGAAACATGTTGAATGGTAGACAAATCCACATACTCGGAATTGCGTAAGTTTCTTTGAAAACCATATTCATTCGAATGATGTTAGAAATGAAGATGAAGTATTTAGCACAAGAATGGCAACGGATGCAGCTTCACCTTGATATATTCAACATAATGCATATCGGTTTCATAGAAAAATCTTGTGAGTAAATTTATCGAGAATACGTAATATATTCCATTTGTTTCGTCTCTGCAATTCCGCCGAAAAACCGTTCTCTGGCCCAACCAGCATCATCACGTTTTTCTTGACCGCTTAATTGTGATGGGTGTTTGGTGTAGCAGTGATTTTAGTAGTGCTGCTCTATTTTGAGATTCTAGCCGTGATATAGGTTCCTGCAGGAATTTCGTAGACAAAGATCTACTTGTTTTCTATAAAAGATCCACTGCCATATCATGTAGATCTCTCAAATTATTTGGCACGATATTAAATAACCTTGAGCCTGCCAAACGCAAGATATTGTAGTATTATATATATATATATATATATATATATATATATATATATATATATATGTGTGTGTGTGTGTGTGTGTGTGTGTGTGTGTGTGTGTGTATACACGTATGCATATATATGTATATGTATGTATGAATATACTTATAGATAGTTATGTACATATATATTTATACATGTAATATACATATATACGCCGACCCTTCACATATATCTGTTTCCGTGTTTCCGTGTTTGTGTACGTTGCTAACATTTAATCATACCGTAAAAGAGCAAATGGATTTCTCATCTATGTTTCCATATATTAATAACAGCATTTTGAAATCCCCTGAAATATCTGATCCCCGATGAAAATTATAATGAAAATTCATCATTGCACGCACAAATCCTCAGAAACAAACACTAGAATACCATATATATTCTCTGTGTCATATGAATACGTAATAAACAACATTCAATTCTGCAAGCGTCACTTCATAATTTCCAATACATTTTCAATTTTTTAGGTGTCAATGCAATGAGTGTCGATTGCGTTAAAGAGGCACGACTTCATTGTCCCAGTAATTTTGTACATCCTGATAACACTCAAGAATTCTGCAGGTATATATATATCGATATGATCTTCTTGTTGGACTTTAACAAATGATTATACAGTTATGTATTGTCAGATATTTGCTTTTATAAAACGTCTATCGTTATCAAAAGTCTAAATCGTCTACGTTGAATCCATAGCGATGAAATATTTCTTTTGGCTATTATTCATAATAATAATTTCAATGACAGAAAGTTCGATGGAGAGTGTACATCGATTACATCGCCTCTATTACTCAACTGCTAATTTTTTTTATCGACCCCCAAGAGAATGAAAAGTAAAGAATTTGAACTCAGAATGTAAAATCAGACTAAACGTTGCTACGCATTTCGCCCGGCGTGCTAACGATTCTGTCAGCTCATTCACCATGTTCAATTATATAAAGAAAACCGTGCATTTAAAATAGCATCGATTCAACAAATGCTATTCCGCCTTTCAATTCTCTCACGAACTTGACTGGCCAATGAGTAGTTTCCATATATATATATATATATATATATATATATATATATATATATATATATATATATATATATATGTATGTATTTCTGCCGTCTAAGTAGAAAAAGGACAATAGAAATTGTGTTAGGCATCACTCAGGTAAGTTAGGCATCACTCAGGTAAAGATGGTTAAACAACATTTATTTTGTTCCGTTTGAATTTTAAATTGGTTTAATTTCGCTATCGTAGTTTATATATTTCTGAAAGGTTAATCTCTGGATAATATATCTGAGAATGAGATTAAATTTTCTGTCCAGATATGTAGTTGAGAAGTGATTTACATTTTAATTTCTGTTTCGGTGTTGGGTTATTCCTCTGACAATTGAAAGGCGAGTCTGGCTCCCGATTAGAGTTGATATAAAATATAAATAATACAAGAACACCTGAATGTATAGAATTGATTCATATTTCTACTTTCCAGAACTTTCGAGAAATTTGAAAAGTGTTTCAGGCGCAAAAGGAGAGATTGCTTTGAACGGTTCCAAGCCATACAATTTCATAATTGTTTGGTAAGTAGCTTGCATTACATTCGAATTATTTGCCTAAAACTATAAGCGGCTGAAGACTGAACAATGTAAAAAAACAAATAACAACTATGATTTATTCTAAGAATATAACAATGAAATCAACCTTGAAAGAACTAAGGAGCAAGAAAAGAAAGAATACGTTCTTTAGTTAAGATTTTATTTTCTTTCAATTCAAAACTAAATAATATGGCATAGGACGTCCTGCGATAACATAGCAAACGGTCGTGGTTGCAGTATTTTTTAATAGTTTCTAACAATCTAATGTGTTTTACTTGTAAGTCTTTTAATCGGCCGTAGTATTATGTTATCTATATTCAATAATGCTCATATGGGTATATGTCTGAAAATGTATTATTCGTTTTGAAACTTTTTTTTACTACAGTTGAACATTCTCTTTCAGACTGATCCGAAGAAAAACTACTCCTACAACTCTGTTCAAGTAAGCATTGCGTTTCTATTCCCGCTGAGTCTTCAGTATGTGAATACAGCTATACCAATGTCTTAAATCACTGTCATATCATTTAAACATTTCTGTGATAAACGTAACTGTTTTGTTTTTGTTATAATTGAGATAGTATGGTAAACTATTCAAAATGGCTACAAAAACAGTAACATAAGCATAAATTATACTGCAAAGCCTGCACGATATAAAAATATATATTTTCTGTAGTATGACGTTGTAATGCATGTAATATCTAATTGCAAAAGACGAATTTAAAATTGTTGATACATATGTATTAAAATTTTTAATTGTTTATACATATGTATAACAAGATCTATCTGCGATATTATCAGGATATTTTTGTATACTATGGAAAGTATTGGTGGTGTTTACAGTTAAAAACATGCGTTAGATATGTAATATATACCACATATTCCTTTCAATGTGAATCATACAGTTTTTAGTAACGAGAGTGTTTCGATGTGATACAATTTGTAGAAAATTAATTTAAAATTCTGTTGTAGTTGCAGTATCATTGTTAGTTGAAATTCCGTTGTATATAGAATATCGCACTAGGCATTAGAAATTACAATTATGATTAGAATGTCGTGCTCATTTCGTATTATGGATACAGTAACATTATTCCCTGCTGCAATAATTTGAACGTATTTTAATATCATTTTAATAATAAATATGATATTACTGTAAAAGCAGTACATAGCCGTTGATAATAAAATTGCTATCGGAGAAATGGTGAATTACAATAGACAGAATTTTCTAAAGAATTGGGTTATGTAATTTCCGCTGAATGAACTGGTAACTCATAAGAGCAAGAACGGGTATTCCCATACAAAAAGAAGTAGTTGTAAGACATTGTATACCCCGGTTATACTACATACGAATATTAGCAGCATGAGCAAACGTAAATTAAATTTAGTACCCATTGTATTAAACCTGAACATACGTCAGGCAATAAAAACTATAAAAGCACAAAATAAACAGAAAATTATGTGAAAACAATAAAAAAATATGTTCAAACTATGTACCTATATAAACTAAAAAATACTTTATAAGCTACATTATTTACATTTGACGGATATTTCTCCTCATCCTGTTTGTTGTTAACTCTTTTAGTTCATGTTTTTTCCAACGGTTGTAATGGATCCTCACAGAGACGAGGGCATGTCCTCCTGACTTTTCTGCTACTCATCTAGCTTTATTTGAATCCATAGGTGTCATTATAATCAAGCCATGTGGTATTAACTTTCAGTCTCTACATTTAAACAGGAGAGTTAGATGGTTTGAAAGACGAGCTAGTTTTTATGACTCCGTACCAATTAGATAATACAGTTCTTTATTTAAGAGATGAGGAATTATGTACATTATTTACATTTGACGTATATTTGTCGTCATCTTGTTTGTTGTTAAATATAGAACTGAATTTAATAAGCTAATGAAAATCAGTCCCTGAGTATAACTTATATGGTTAACAAATATAACAGACTACGATCTGATGCAGGAATCTTAATTTATCTACATAAATAACTCGATATATGGGAATATATGATATATCATTAATATATTTCATATCCACAACACCCTAGAAATCATAGGCCACATGAATAATAGTAGAAGTTCTAGGAGTATAATTGCTTACCTAATTCACATCAAATGTTTGTTGGTATGAAAGTTTTAATAAGCAACATTTTGTTCCATTTGCAGCCAGCCAGTATTCGCAACAACCACTTACTATTCGCAACTGCTGTTGTACTTCTGTTACACACACATACATAAGTATTATTATACAGGTATGCATGTGTATTATTTTGAAGACGTTATTCAATGAGATGAGTAGTAAAAGTGAAATCCAATTATCACAAGAGATCAATTTCATTACAGATGTCGACAATTTTATATGTGACTTTGAGTATACCATATAATGTTCTACACAGTATGCTTTTGATATAAATTAAAATATCTTTGTTCAGATTTCATCGATTTTACCATGTCCGTTTTTTTATAAGATTCAATGTATATACATACATGTATACATATACATATATATATATATATATATATATATATATATATATATATATATATATATATATATATATATATATATATATACATATATATATATATATTATGTGAAATAGAAAGATGAATAATCTTGTAGCAGATTAATCAAAAGTTACCGATACCTTGGTAGCAAAAATCACAGCAGAAGACAGCACGGTTGGAGGTACAACCATATGGTGTTGCAACCGTGCGTTGGTGCGGATAATTGAATTTTAATATTATTGGTGAATTGAAGAAATGGAGCTGAACGAAGATTGAACAGAAATCGTTTTATTTCATTCTACACGTGTTTCGAAAGGCGCAATTTACGAAAATCCGATTGAATAATGAGACCATATTGTGTCTTTCTGTTCAGGAAGAAATAGGAAATCCGTTGGAAAAAACAAAAACAGAACAGAGGCGGAGCAAAACAAATCGAACTAGGCTCCTAAGAGCACATGGCAAAACTGTTTATCAGTCTATGTTGAGAACCGGTGGTTGAAGATTTTAACGGGTCAGGCAGCGGTCATTCCTGTGGGCGAGGGTGTGTAGATGTTCTTTGTGACCGAGAATAAAGCTCTGACTATTTAAAGAATATTGGATGTATTATAAGGGGCGAGAAAAAATCTACTTAGAGACATGTATGTGTTTACTGTTCTATATATGTGTGCTGGCGCAGGTTGTCAAGAAGCGCTATTTTCTAGTCAGTGCTGAGAACTCCGTCAAGGGGTAGAAAACATTTTTTGTGTACGTGTGTGCGTTTGATCGCTCGGCTGTCAGTTGTTAAACAGCTCTACACAATGGCTACTGCAGTAAAAACCGTTGGGTGGCAGAAAAATATTTTATGTTTTATGCGTGCGTGTGTTCGTCTAATCATGCCTTGTCAAAGAAACCCCCCGTCGTCAAAAACAAAGCCCCGTTTATCTCACAGGAGTAATTCCCTTTGCAGTGGTTAATCGTAATTATCTCAAAGGCTATTTCAGAATTTATTACCAAGGGCTATGGGTGCAGGTATTATTTATAAGCGTTATTTATAAGCCAGATAAGTGTAACGCCGCCAATGGGGGCATCGAAAAGCCGACTGTAAAAGTCCGTTTACCATCCGGTCTCTGGCGAACAATATGTGGAAGAGTTCGGAGACACAAAGGTTGCACTTCCTTCTGCCCCTATCAAATGGGAGGGCCACCGACAAAATTGACCATTCCAGCCTGTAGCTTGAGTTCGTATCCTTCAATCGCCATATTAGCTTGCTGAGTCCCGTGGTCTGGCGTTTATTCATGTCTCGAAAAGTTGCGTAATGATTGGAGATTCGCAAAGCCAATCTTGACGATGAGGCCCCTACATAAGCGTAGACATCTGAGTCCGTGTAAACCTTGCATTGGTAGACGGCGTTTCTGATCTTGGAGTTCGCCGACGTGAATCTTATTCTGCTAGGATTAGTTTCTGAAATTAGAACTGTGTTACTGTCACTATATTTGTTACGAGAACTGCAGCCGCTTACTACTTTATTTTCCAATACGTCACTATTAACTAACGGAATAACCCCTGATTCTCCACTGTCTATCAGAGTGCTCAACACCGGTTCTCAACATAGACTGATAAACAGTTTTGCCATGGGCTCTTAGGAGCCTAGTTCGATTTGTTTTGCTCCGCCTCTGTTCTGTTTTTGTTTTTTCCAACGGATTTCCTATTTCTTCCTGAACAGAAAGACACAATATGGTCTCATTATTCAATCGGATTTTGGTAAATTGTGCCTTTCGAAACACGTGTAGAATGAAATAAAACGATTTCTGTTCAATCTTAGTTCAGCTCCATTTCTTCAATTCACCAATAATATACATACATATATATATATATATATATATATATATATATATATATATATATATATATACACACAAAAAAATATAGATTTAAATATATAACCATAAGATCTGCTAATAGTTCCATGTTATCATGACACTTGAATGGGCATACCTAATAAATATGACTTGTATTTTAATGCAATTTTTCAGGCTCTGTTTCTCAGTTATATATATTTTCAAGGGAGGTAAGCTGGACAGTAAGCGAAAAATCAAACAAGAAAAAACCTCGATATCGTTCATCTTTAGTTAACTGTACATCAATTTGGTTCTTAGTCAATGTATGTATGTATCTATATATCTATCTAATCTATCAATCTATCTATCTATCTATCTATCTATCTATCTATCTGAAAAACTACGAAGCGGTGACAGGAGCGAAAATCAACCGGGAAAAGTCAGTGGGCTTGCGACTAGGCACCTGGAGAAGCAAGCCCATGCCGTCCACCAGCGCCTCCCTCGTGGGACGCTGGACCGACGGCCCGGTTGAGTTGCTCGGGGTCTGGTTCGGTCCGGACCTCCAAGTGGAGAAGAACTGGAACGAGATAACGAGTAGGGTGGTCACTCTCGCCCGGCAATGGGCCGAGAGGAAACTGTCCCTAAAAGGTCGAGCGGAGGTGGCGAACACGTACATCGCGTCCGTCATCTACTACCGCCTGACCGTCGTACCTTGTCCCGACCCTACCATCACCAAACTACAACGCATCCTCTTTCGCTTCTTGTGGAAAGGATGCGTCCCGATGGTCAGGCGATCCATTTGTTGTCAACACCCGTTAAAAGGAGGGCTGGGCATGCCGTGGTTGATGATGCGCAGACACGCGCTGAGACTGCGACATCTCTGGCTCTATGTAGACGACGGTGAACAGGTGTGGTCGCCGTTTGTGAGGCACGCTTTCCCGCAGCTCGTCTCCATGACCGAACTGCAGTCGTGGATAAAAAAGAGGCCGAGGAAGGGCGAATGGCACCGCGAGTGTCGCGTTGCTCTCAAGCAACTCTGCCGTCCTGGGTCGACCTTAAGTGACTTCAACTCAACCAAAGCATTCTATAGGGGTTTAGTGGAGGGGAGGTACGACGACGAGCTCGGGGCGAACCTGGACGTCGACGAGGAGCACCTGACCCGCCTGTTCGGGACGACTTTCGGGCCAGGGCCCATGGACAACTTCCAGAGATCCCTGGCCTGGCAGTGCTACCGAGAAGCGCTACCCGTTCGGGATAAGCTCTACAGACACGGCTCGAGAAACACGGGGCCGACCTGCCGAGATGCGGTCAGAGCGACGAAACCGTTCTGCACGCACTCGTTCAGTGTCCAACAATTTCCGACCTGTGGGCTTATGTCGAACAACTGCTGTCACGTGTGGGACGAGTCGGTTTATCAGCTGAGTCTATCGTCAATATTGTCACGCCTCCTTCCTTCAAACGGGAAGGAAGAGCTATTTTCATCATCCTTGTGGCTATGGCGAAAGAATGTATCTGGTGGACGCGTCTGAAAGGATTGGAGACAAACACTTTCCTCTCTGGTCAATCTCTCATCAACTTCTTCAAGTACCACTTGAAAAGGAAAGTGAGAGTAGAGAGGCAAGTTTTGTCTAGCGAATGTTTTAAAGAAAGATGGGTGAATGGCACGTATGAATGACGAAGCCACCTTGAGCATAGTCCTATGAACCCAGAAATCGAAAACAGAGAATTGCTTATTTGCAAAAAAAAAAAAAAAAAAAAGAAATATAAAATGTGACTTCATTGACCGAGGTTACCGTGGTCTTTTCCGTAGGCTTTTCTTTCCACGGGTAAACCTCACCTGTCCTCCCCTTTACACTTCATATTGACATTTCTGTGATAACGATCCCTATTGATCAATTTTTTTTCCTCTCCCCCCCCCTTTTTTTTTAAACCCCCCCCCCCTTTTTTTTTTTTTTGGTCCTCTTTCTCTCCTTTTACGATCCCTTTTGATCGAAACTCCCCCTTCCCTTTTTTTTTTTTAAACCTTCAAAAGAAAAGCTCTACCTTGTAATTTGTTCTATCTGTGTGCAGCCCTGTGTGGCTAATAAAGAAACATATCTATCTATCTATCTATCTATCTATCTATCTATCTATCTATCTAATCTATCTATCTATCTATCTATCTATACATCTATCTATCTATCTATCTGTCTGTCTATCTATATTTTCTGAAGGTGCATGACTTAGTGGTTAGAGCGTCGACCTTACGATCTATCTATCTATCTATCTATCTATCTATCTATCTATCTATCTATCTATCTATCTATCTATTTATCTATCTATCTATCTATCTATCTATCTGTCTGTATGTCTGTCTGTCTGTCTGTCTGTATGTCTATCTATCTATCTATCTATCTATCTATCTATCTATCTATCTATCTATCTATCTATCTATCTATCTATCTATCTATCTATCTATCTATCTATCTATCTATCTATCTATCTATCTATCTATCTATCTATCTATCTATCTATCTATCTATCTATCTATCTATCTATCTATCTATCTATCTATCTATCTGTCTGTCTATCTATATTTTCTGAAGGTGCATGACTTAGTGGTTAGAGCGTCGACCTTACGATCTATCTATCTATCTATCTATCTATCTATCTATCTATTTATCTATCTATCTATCGATCTAATCTATCTATCTATCTATCTATCTATCTATCTATCTATCTATCTGTCTGTCTGTCTGTCTGTCTGTCTGTATGTCTATCTATCTATCTATCTATCTATCTATCTATCTATCTATCTATCCATCTATCTAATCTATCTATCTATCTATCTACCTATCTATATTTTCTGAAGGTGCATGACTTAGTGGTTAGAGCGTCGACCTTACGATCGTGAGGTTGTAAGTTCGATTCCCGGACCGGGCTGCGTGTTGTGTTCTTGAGCAAGACACTTTATTTCACGCTGTTCCAGTTCACTCAGCTGTAGAAATAAGTTGCGACGTAACTGATGCCAAGATGTATCGGCCCCTTTGCCTTTCCCTTGTATAACATCAGTGGTGCGGAGAGGGGAGGCTGGTATCTATGGGCGACTGCTGGCCTTCCATAAACAACTTTGCCCTGACTTGTGCCTCGGAGGGTTTTGTCTGCTGGTACACGTGTCCTGGATAATCGTACCAGCAGACACGTAATGTCCGAATATTCTACAAATCCAACCAATATGCCTAAATCGAATATATTATCAGGGACTATACTATGTACATGGAATTGTTGATGTGATGTTGACTTACGTCGACATAACATTTTACATAGAAGTCTTGCGTAGGTGTGTCCCATTTATCTATCTGTATATCCACGCACAATTATATACATCATATATGTGAATATTCGTATATATTTAAAAACACGGGGAAAAGCTACGGAAATGTGTTTAAGCGTATGTCTAAATGTGCATGCGTGTGTGTATACATACATATACACACACACGCACAGAAACGCACATACACACACAAACACACAATCAATATATATATATATATATATATATATAACTGTCATTAAATGCTGTTAGGGTGTTAGAAACACCTACACTCCAAGGAATAAGAGTTAAATGCACTAATGCCATAGTCAAAGCACATAAATATATAGAGGCAGGGACTGTAGTCATCAGAAAAAGCGCCCCCTTCCGTCTTTTGCCTGTGTTGTCCATAGCCACACTCTCTCTTTTTCTCTCACTTCATATATGTGTATCTGTGTTGTGTTTGTGTGTGTGTGTGTGTATGTATGTGTGTTTGTAAATATATATATATATATATATATTCTATTTCGTATCTTATCAAATTAAATTATATATGTGTGTGTATGTGTGTAATTGTACACAGTAACATGCACACGCGTGCACATATCCACATGCGTGCACAAACGCACATGAATGGATATATAAGTATATATATTGAATCCGCCTAGAGAGGGGTATGCATAAAATGCATTATCTCAGGTACTTGAATTGTCCATAAATTAGCCCAGTAGTAATTGACAGCTCGCTTACGTCGTTACCTTTCAATACGACATGTATAACATAACACAGAATAGGTTAACGTGCTTAGCGGTATTTCGTCCGCCTCTACATTTTAAATTTCAAATTGCACCGAGGTTGACTTTTGATCCTTTTGGGTTCAATGTAATAAGTATAAGGTGAAGGCCATTATCGATATAATTGACTGACCCCTTCGTGTTAATCGGTCGCGAAGTACACGATTAGAGAATTAACATACAGTAAAGAAGTAAAATATTTTGTGTAGTTAGATGATATAACAGTTTACAGGTTTGATAAGGTTTTCTATCTTAAAATGAATTGAACAGCAATGTTGTTCAAGAGAATACCTCTCTTTAGGTATGTTTTATCTACTGGTTATTTAGATATAAATTCGCTGACGTACGTTTGTAGGTCTATGGCAATGATTAGTTGTTTCCTGCTAAATTAAACTCTAATTGTCAAATCCCTAATCCCTCGACTATCGTCGGTGTTTTGTTCGAAAATGTCCCACAGAAATAATTAAAATATAAAATGTATGTGTACATACTGGCCGCAGAAGCCCGCAATATACTGAAGAGTCCGCGATATAAATTTACATATACAAGCCAGAAAAAAATGCGTTTTAGTGAGTTTGCGATAGATGAACCACGATAGGGCGAGGGATTACTGAATAAGTATGTTGAGGTGATGAGGAAGCAGAAGGAAGGCAGTTTGTAGAGCTAAAAAAATGTGACAAAAGGACAAGTAAAAAGGAGATAAAAATGGAGAAGAAAGAGGGAAAATTACGGAGAGAAAAACACAAAAACGTGATTTTCTGAGTTCAAATTCCGCTGAGGTCATCTTTAGAGTTGCTCATTTCAGGCTCAATAAAATATGTACAAGTTAAGTAATGGGGTTGATGTAATAACCTATTGGGCGAAATTGTTTACCTTGGCAGGCAAAATATGTTCCACCGGAGACTTTTGTGACGAAGCACATTGGTGGAGAATCTATCATGCTTATATTTGCATTTGATTCATTATGAATCGATAAAATATGTAGAATTTAAGTATCAGGTTGGAAGCAAGTATCAGGTTGTTTAACTTACCCAGCGAGATTGTCTACCTTGTCCCATAATTTGAAACTAATATTTCTTCTCGCAATCTCATCTAACCTTTTCTCAATTATAAGATGAATCTTTATACTATCAAGCACCACTGGATAGCTACAAATTCATCAAGTGTTCACTAAACAAAAAAGCGAAAAGAAAAACAACAAACAAGAAACAAATAAAATCCAGACATAATAACAAGCGTTACAATTAGACTGAATACATTGTATATGTAATGTTAAAACCTTCCTGTATGTACAGGTACACACATATATCACGTTCTTAAAATTATCTTATATATACCCGTCCTGTTGGTGAAAGTTGAAGAATAACATTTTGAAAATATATCATGGCATAGTATGTTATAGATCAAATATACATACATTATCCGTAAGTTGAAACACATGTCACACCATATTTAATTATAATAGAAATTGCAACCTGGAAGTCGCCAGAGTATGAAGTTTTCATTACGAAATTACAAAATGAATATAAATATGGTATAAATGGTGTAGTAACCTATTTTGTCTTTGTTTTCAAACCAGATTATTGCTGCTTCAACTGCAGGCATTCATATATACTAAATAAAAAAGTAATGTCATTTGAAATAATGAATTTTTTTCCCAAATATATTATCAATAGCCTTTGAAATCAACTTTAAATTATTATTGGGCCTACAAATATATAAATTATATTTTTTAAAGCAAAGTTCATTTGTAGAACTGTATAGGCGTCTATTGCATATATATAATATATATATATATATATATATATATATATATATATATATATATATATATATATATATATATATATATATATATATATATATATATTGTCGTGATGATCCAGTGGTTGTCAATCTTGTAAAATTCCCTTAAATACATATTTACGTAATCATACACATATATATGTGGTTGGTAAGCAAGCTACTTACCACTGCTCCTCTGCTAAGATTTCCTTTCAACTCTGTTTTGCATTTGGAGAGAAAATTTGAAATGTAATGAACGAAGAAAATTCAACTTATAAAATGATACGGTTTAGAACAAAGTAGATGTAGATTTAGGAACCAATGGATGAAATGCTGAGACCATTTCAAATTTCAGCTCATGACATAACGTCTCTATGATATAGCGAATGTGAGAATCAACGGTGTCTCTATATTCCTATTAGAAATGTGTGTATCAAAAAGAAAGTCTCATTAAAATCAGTATCCTCAAATTTATATTTTGTGAGTTAATTTTAAGCAAAATGAGTTATACGAGAGTGTCGTGGGAAGACTATTACTCCTTTGTTCTTTTATTTATTTCAGTCACTTGACTGTGGCCATGCTGGAGCTCCGCCTTTTAGTCGAGAAATCGACCCCAGGACTTATTCTTAGTAAGCCTATTGTGCCGAAACGGTAAGTTACGGAGATGTAAATACACCAGCATCGGTTGTCAAGCGATGGTGGGACGACAAACACAAACACACAAACATACACCCCCCCACACACATATATATATATATGTACATATACGACGGGATTCTTTCAGTTTCCGTGTACCAAATCCACTCGCAACTCTTTGGTCGGCCCGAGGCTATAGTAGAAAAGACACTTGCCCAAGGAGCTATGCGGTGGGACAGAACTCGGAACCCTGTGGTTGTTAAGCAAGCTGCTTTATTCGCCATTAAGGCGTAACATAGAGGGGACATACAAATACAGACAAACATATAGGGTGTAGTAGCTTAAAACGTTGGTGATTACAATAAAATATATATAATATTTACAATATAAAGTTTTTAAAATTTGGTATTATACAGTAGGGCACGGATCCCAGCCATCCGGGTAGAACCTTTACTTCTTGATCCGGCCACACTTACCTGGTGCCAGATATACCCAGCTTGCACGCTACAGACTTCCATCTTTTCGCAAACATGTCTCGTGACAGACACCTCTTCTCCAGCCTGATCTTACTACCGAGGTGGTAACTGAAAAAGTTAACCAACCCCTGGCCGGATACAAAGGTACCTGTCACTATACCTTTCGTACGCGTCTTCCATACTGTTTCTTTCAGTATGGCTACTAGGCGGGAAAAACAAGCCTTCCTTTCCCTGCTGAAGAAAGGAGGTGGCACAATCTCAATGATAGACTCCGCTGATAGCTGTACTCTTCCATTCACTGACAACATGTGTTCGGCAAAAGCAGTCAGTCCCGATAACTCCGGACACTCCACGGATGCGTGCAAGACGGTTTCCCTATCCTGCTCATATCGCGGACATGTCGGCGAGACAGCACTTTCATGCCTTGACAGCTTGTCGCGAACGGGTAACGCCACACGGAAACACTGCCAGGCCAGGGATTTCTGGTAATTATCCAGGTACTCCGGCCCGAATGTTCTCCGGAACAGGTTGGTCAACTGATTTTCATCGTAGCCCAGGGTCTCCCCCAAGGCGTCTTCGGACTTAACCTCCACTAACCCGCTATAGAAATCCGCAGTGGAACTCCTGTTGCCGGCATTGCCCGCCCGAGAGAGTAGCTGAAGTGCCTGATGGCATTCCAATTGACAGTCCCCAAGCCTAGGTCTCTGCTTGATCCAATTACCAATGTCTGTTAAGGACGTTCATCGCGGAAAGTAGAACCGAACGTGCGGTGACCACACCTGTTCTCCATCCAAGTAAAGCCAGAGGTGCCTCAACCTTAACGCGACCTTTCGCAACTTCAGCCAAGGCATCTCTAGCCTACTCTTTGGCGGTTTCTGGCAGCAGACAGAGCGCTTTACAAGTGGCTTCCCTCCTTTCCACAAAAAGTGGAAAAGGATTCTCTCCAACTTGTTCAGCCACAAATCGGGGCAAGGCACCACGGTCAGAGGGTAGGTGACTACTGATGCTATAAACATCTGCACCACCTCCGCCCTCCCTAGCAAGGATAACGCCGGTCCAGACCAGGTCTGGGTTAGAGCGGTCACCTTGCCGGCAACCTCACTCCAATTTTTCTCTATCTGGAGGTCTCTGCACAAACCAGACTCCGAGCAGCTTAACAGGACCTTCCGTCCAACGCCCCACGACGTTATTGGACGGCATCGGCTTGCCCCTCCAGGTGCCGGGTTTCAAACCGACCGACTTGTCCTTGTTAACCTTTGCTCCTGCCACCGCCTCGTAGCTTTTGATGGTCTCTTCCACCACTGGAAGCTGGTCCTCATCTGCCACGATGATGGAGATGTCATCCGCGTACGCCGTAGCTCCTCTTCCACACCATAGATCATGCGATGCGCCCCCTATTGGCCCCAACTTCCGTAGCAAAGGCTCAAGAGCCAACACATATAGAAGCGGGGACAAGGGACACCGCTGACGGACTGAACGCTCGATCCTGAACGGCTTCGAAAGGGAGCCGTTCACCTTGACCACAGACTCGATGTCGCTATACAAAGCAGCGATCCAACATCGAAAGATCGGGCCTAGGTCAGCCTCCCCGAGGACCGCCGCCAAGTACCGATGGTCGACCCTATCAAATGCCTTAGACTGGTTTAAATGTACCATTTCCCCTCCTGCGCCAGAAAGCTTCCCGACCCTAAGGAGTAGCGTATAAGGTGGAGATTGTCGTGTATCGTCCTGCCCGGGATAGCGCACGTTTGCGCTTCTCCGACAAGTTTAACCATGACTCGCGCCAACCTTTTCGCCAGCACCTTGGCCAAAATCTTTAACTCTGTGTTAAGCAGAGTTATGGGCCTGAAGTTGCCTATCTCGTCCCCTTTATTCGGGTCCTTCCTGATTAACGTCACCACACCCCGGCTCGCAGACTTGGGAATTTTCCCATTCTGCTGCCAATTGGCGAAACGCTAGCCAGCTGGTGTCCGAACAAGTCTGGCATACTTTTAAAAAACTCATAGGGCAGACCATCGAGACCCGGCGACTTCTCCTCGGGGCACTCGCCCAACGCCTCGATTACTTCCTCGGCTGTGATTGGCCCCTCACAGCACTCAGCCTCTCGTGCCGAGAGACGCGGGCCACCACACAGGATTTCCTTAAGGGCCTCACCATGATCCAGCGTCCCGCACCCCCCGAACAACTCGGCGAAGTGCTTGTAAAGTGCCTCACACATCTCGTCCCGCTCCTTCACCGTGCATCCGTTTCCGTCAACAAGAGACCTAATTGTGGCATTGTTGCCACGCTGTGTTTCTCCCGTACGGGCCCATCCGGCAACATTAATTCCCTCGCGGACCAATGTTCGTACTTTAGCCCGGACTATACACTCCTCATGTTTGGTTTTGAGGTGACGGTCTAATGCTGTTCTCGCCGCCAAAATGTGAGATGCAGAGCCCAACCTCAACGCCTCCTCTAACTTCTTTGCTAATTGCCCTTCTATTCTAGCCCTATCTAGTCTTAGTTGCTTACTAAACCTAATGGACTGGAATCGAATGGCTCTTTTCAGGGCGAACCACCACCGGTTGTTAACCACTGCTCCGGTTAACGCCCTCTGCACTAACTCCTTAATCCGACTGCGGTATGCCTCACAAGTCAAAATAGACTTGTTCAGCTTCCAGTAGCCGTTTCCTATCTTTAGTGTGCTATCTATGTCCAGTCTACACTTGACCATTCTATGGTCCGTATAGGGCACCTGGACGAGCTGTGGACAACTAAAACTAGACTTATCTCTAGTTCTTATCACGATCCTGTATAGATAAGACTTGAACCTTCCGTCGCCATTAATCCAGGTCCACTCTGGGACGTTCGGATGGTCAAGTCTGTAACGATCTGCCAGCTGAAACCGCTTAAGCAGGTCCACGAGACGTGAGTTCACTTTCCTATGGATCGAGTCAACACTATCGATGTGTACGTCAAAGATAGCATTAAAGTCTCCTAATACTACTAAAGTCTTCGACGTCACGAGAAAGTTCTCCAGGCGCCGATAAAATTCAGTTTGGAAGCCTCTAGCCCAAGGTGCATAGAGTCCGATCAATCTGAAGGCCTTACTGCTGTATGTCACATCAAGAACGACCAGCCCACCTTCAGGGTCCACATAGACTGTACTTGTCTGCAGAGCCAAGCTTTTACGGATCAGTACCACTACGCCCCCTCGTCCTCCGGTCTGACCGGGAGACATGATTTTCTCGTAGCCATTCAGGAGAGGCGAGAAGGTTTGTAGACCGTCCAGCTTGGTCTCTGTAGCAACCATCACATGCATATCATGTGACATGAGATCGTCGAGGAAACACGCCTGCTTCCACTTCGAACTCAGACCACGCACATTCAAACAACCAAGGTTAAGAGACGCCATTACAAAAAGTAAAGGTTCTACTTACATTTCTTTGGAGATGTGGGGGATGACCTCACCACACGTGGATCTGTCCCCTTCTTCTCTCTCTTCGCGTAATTCGGTAGTTCCACAATCTTCCATATGGCCTTCTGGTTTCTGTTCTTTAGTTGCCGTTATAGGGGTTCTTCTATCATTGCACTCATGGTGTTGGATGTTCAGCGTAGTCTTTTTGTGTTTTACAATGGTGTCATTTGTATACGTGTCTGTCGTATCGTATTCTATTAACATAGCATTTTTGTTTTCTTCCGGAACAGATGGGCAGGGTTTCTTTTTTGTTGTCTGTGGTGCGTTTTTTCTGTTTTGTGTGGGGGATATGTTTTGTGTGGGGGCTGGTGGCAGTTCCTTTCGGCGCAGTGTTTTCCGTTGGTGCCGGGTCTTCCAAGTGAGTTGGGTCATTTTGGTAATGTAGGGACTTGTGCGTGCCGGAGCTGGGTTTTTCTGTGCTTCGTTTGGGGACTAGCACCTCAACAACGAGGGTGGGAGTTTTTGTGTTTGTAGGGGTTGGTTTGTTTGCGGGGGCGTTTTTCTGGGGGTTATTTGAGGGGCCTGGTGTTTTCAACACCTTTTTTATTTCTTCACAGTCAGCTCGAATGTGGCCTTTTTTCCGCAATGGTAACAGGTGGGCTTACGGCCTTCCACATGTACCCTAAGGGCCACATTCTCCCCAACGAGTACTCTCTCTGTAAGGGCCTGAATGTCCCCCTGTTTTCCTTGAATTAAAACCGTTATGTTCCGCCCTAACCACATCTGTGGGGCGGAACTTGTGGTCTGTAATATGTTTATCCGGTCCGTCCTATTAAACAACAGGCCGGCCACCACTTCTTTCGGGTCTACTGTGGGTGGGATTTCATTAATTCTTACACGGGATGTTCGTCGCCCCATGTACGTTAGCAAAAGTACCACTTCCTTGGTCTTCAGGGGGCACACGGCGTGCCCGCGAGCCACCTTTTCCTGTGAGAATTGAACCTCAACGGATCCGTATGCCCGTCCCCTCGAGATATACACTATATCCCTCCGTATCGGGGCCAGGCATTTTTCAATGGTTTCCTTTCCGAAGTGCTTAAACCTTTTGTCTTGTGGGCAGAAGGTTTTAAACACCACGGTCCTCTTTTCCATTTCTAGCACGGTGGAAGAGGGCGATATCACAACATCACCTCCCTCCTCCTTCATTCTTTTAAAATATCCCTGCAGCATATCTGCAGAGATATCTATATTTTCGGTTGCTACTTCGGCAACTGCCGAACACTTTTTAACAGCGTTGGCGCAATTGCCAACATCAACATTCCTCTCTTCAAGAGTAGATTTTTCACGTGTTATTTCAACCGACATGGTTGAAAAGTAATTGGTTTCCCACAAAACTGGGAGACCTTTCGAAAAAAGAAATTTTCCTCTCACAGAGGACAAAAGTAATTAATATTTTTAACGTTCGCAGTCCCACGTTCATATCCTACCCCCGCTGGGGGGTGAGACGTAGCAACAAAGTCTACGACGATTTGAAATTAATTTTTCCACCACAACGAAATCCCCAAAAAGGGAACCTATACTTTTTTTTCCAAAACACGACGACAACAGTTCAAATCTCGCCCGTGCTACTGGCGGATGTCACAATAGAGCCTACAATGGCTAAAATTTAATTTTTTCGGAACAACAATTTGCTATCCCAAAAACGGGAAACCTATAATATTTTTTTTCCTCTTAACCCCTTACCCGGCAGAAACAAATATATGCGTTTTGACCGAAATCGTTTTTTTCTATCTCTGGCGAGTTAACTCGTCAAAAGATAGACTCGCCAAAATCGACAGCAAACGAGTTCCTTCATCTATTATAAACTCTTTTTTGACATATACGAGTATGTTCGCTCACTTTATACGTCTGGCAGTGACGATTTCTGCCACCTTTCGCTTGAGTAAGGCATTGAAGACCGAGTATGATTTAGTCACCTGGAGACAGTCGAAGGGTTGGAAGGCACATTTTATGAATAGAAGTATTCACTTTGTTTTTACGTTGTTTTTTTAATAACTTTATATCATAACCCCACCATGTCGAGCTCTGATGATGATAGCGATTATGAAGCTTCTCTTGGAGGGTTGGATACATCTGATGAGAGTGAAAGTTCGTCAGAAGAGTTTTATTCAAGTGAAGAAACTGAAGATGAGGATGAGGTAGATGCAAGAGACTGGCACCGATTTAGATTAGGAGATGATATGGCTCCGCCCCCTTCGCGCTTCCCTTTCGAAGCAGAAACAGGAGTACATCTGGATAATTCATTATTTTGTCTCTCTTTTTTGTCATTACTAACAGTTTTGAAGTAATAAAATCAACAGAAGTAAACAATCATGTTTTGATCATTCATTCTAAATTTGGAAAATAAGATAACCAAATAAAATAACATGATTTTTTGTAAAAGTAATATGATTTATGAAAAAAACGGGTTAACTCGTTTCTGCCCAAAGCGGTAATTTAATATCAATATTATTCAATTAAAATTCATAATAAATAAGGTTTGAAATATACCTCGAAATCACCATTCAAAACATAGTAAAATAAAACAATTAAAAAATATGTCTGAAAAAATACATTCATTTTCAAAATAATTGTTGGGTAAGGGGTTAATAAGGATAACAGTTCAAATGCCACCCCTGTCGGGGGGGGGGCACGGCAGTGAAGCCTACAACGGCTTTAACAAGTTCAACAATTTTAATAAATTCAAAATTAATTACTTCAGTCTTACAACAATTACTTTTTCCCGTCACCGGGAAGAAAGCGCAAAAATTCACAGAGTTCACAAAAATATTCAACAACAAACGTCCAACAGCAGAAAAATTATCCAATTATCCACGTGCGATAACACGTGTGACTCACCACCAAAAGGACACGTCCGACTTCGACGAAGGTTAAGCAAGCTACTTACCACACAGCCACTCCTAGTGATTTATTTAAAATGTATCAAATAATAACGTAAAGGCGTGGGATTCGACTGTGAACACACAGTTGTCGGATAAGCTGAATTAGCTGCCACTTCCGATATAATAATATCCAGCTGGATTGTTTCATCTGTATAAAATAGAAACAAATAAATTCGAATTGTGCGGACAACGTAAGGACACATTAATATTTGCGAGTTCAAATCTAGTTGGATGATAATCCACGTAAACAAATGTAGACGTTTGCCTAAGAGCACCATGTATCGGAGCCAACTATCAGAAAAGTGGTAAGAGAGGCCATTAGATGTGTGGCATGCCTAGCAAAGAGAAAGGAAATCGTTTGATCAATGCCAAGCAGATATTAAAAAAAGATTCTTCTATGTGAACTAAGAGACACAAATTCATACACACACACATACATACATACATACATACATACACACATACATTTATACATACATGCATGCACGTATGCATGCATACATATATACATATTTACATATACACACACGTATATATACGTATACATAGCATATATATATATATATATATATATATATATATTAATGTATGTGTTTGTGTGTGTGTGTGTGTGTGTCCAGTGAAAAATCTGCCGAAATTAACTCCTTGCAGGATGATGTATTCGAGTAGTTTTTATTAGATCCATTATTGGAAAAAAAAAAAAAAAACATACGAAGACCTAAAAAGATGTTTTGATGCTTCATTCTTGCGAATAACATGAAAAATTCGCTCTCATCCAAGACATAATCGATTGCAGGAGCTCTTCCGGAATGTTATGCCACGAAGTGAAGACTGCCTGGTGATGAACATCCACAGTCACAAATTGCGTTCCATTATTGTAAATGTCACTTGCCATCCAAACCCAAAGAGCATTATTGATTGTAGCCTTTTTCTGTTGATAAATCCACTCTTCTGCACAGAAACGATAACAACCGATAACCAACGGGGTTGAAGTCTGGAAAGTTAGGAGACCAGATGCTGTGAGGTGATGTGGTCACAGAAATGGTCTGACAGCCATCACTGGGTTCTTGTTTGGCGTAGAGCAGAGTGCATTTGTCAGACAGCGATTTCCAGCAGCCACCCTCTTGACAGAGGGCAACACTACCTCCTCCATTCCCTTGAAGTAGGTCTCCATGTTGTGTCTGACGCAGTGCGAGAAGATGAATGGAGACATCACACAAGATGCCCTGATGTTAAGTTGATGTTTGAGCTTTATTACTCTCGGTACAAGTTTTGTGGAGACGGTAAACCAACAGATTGACACATAAACACTCTGAAATGTTCGTACTGGAGATTCCGGTACAAATGCCAAGCAACACAACATCTCATTTCCATATTTCTGGCACAGTGAAATGCGACATGGTACTGTTTTTCTCACAGATGGTGCTCAACTAACCATGCCATTCTGTGTTGTCGACAAAATCCAAAGCAAACAATATGCATGCTTCAAATAGGATAATAAAATGGCAACAATTTACCCAATATATATGTCTATATATATGTATATATATATACATATATATCAGGTGGTGCTATTAAGTTAGACATGGCCTAGATCAATCTTTGGTAGAAACATATATAAGTTTATCTAAGTTTATATATGCGTGGAGTATGAACGTGTGTGTATGTGTTTATAAATATTTGTATACATAAGAGATAATTTTCTATGTACATTTCTGTGTATATATATATATATATTTGAGTAGTTGAGTGAATTATCTTATTAAGGATAATTCGAAAGGTAACCGATACCTGGGTAGCAAATTCACATCAGAAAGAACACGGTTGAAGCTACGTCCCTAGGGCATAGACTACGTGTCTTCGTGCGGAAATCTGTATGTTTATTTTAAAATTATAAGTATATGAAAGAATGGAGTTGAACGACTAGTTAACAAATATCCTTTAACAAATATCCTTAGGATATTTGTTAACTAGTCGTTCAACTCCATTCTTTCATATATATATATATATATATATATATATAAATATATATATTCGTGTTTGTGTGTGTGCACGTGTGAGGTCATGCCCTACTCGTGTCCAACTATTGGAAATATAATACGTTAATGATTATTTTTATGCTTATTTGTTATAGAAAGATGTATAATCTGAAGGGTTACAGTATATTTTATAGACTACAAAAGTATTATCGTTATACAAGAATATTGTTAATAGCAACTTCGAATTTTCGGCCGGCTAAGCTATTGTCAAACTGCAATGCATTAGAGATTGCTCATTTACACATCCTTTTCGGTTTGTGTCTGTGATTGGGGCTGTAAATAGATTTGTATGGACGGTAATTATGGACAGGTGTTTCAGCAAAAACATATTTATTAAACTTGGGATTATGTTATAGTTTAGATTTTAATCATGCCTGTAGTACATTGTAAACGAACCTGTAGGTTGATTTTCTCTTTTATCATGTAGGTACAAAGTGTGACAGCATTTTTGTTGCTTTTGTTATCGGATTTAATATTTTTGTTAGACAATAAAAAGCTCAAAGTTACAAATTCTAGTATATAAGCGCTTGGCAATTGGGTACGTAACTTGAGTGTGTGTGTAAGAGAATATATATATATGAGTGTAGGCTTGCCCTCTCTTTAAAAATAAAGGAAACGCTCATCAACATTTTGCCCCATTGTTATAACAATTTCGCCAGTTCGGTACCTTCTGTGCATATATTATATTGACGTCTTCCACGTTATGTGTGTACACTCATATATTGCATTTTACGTAAAATTATATTCTACACAGATGTTGTTATGTGTAGAAGAGTAACTCAATCCTAAAGTAAATAAGGAGAATACGAAGACATAGATGATTGATTTAAACTTACAAAAGTAAATATCAATAACATAAACGTAAATATCTCATTCTCTTCACTCCCTAGTGTCTAAAAGTTTCTTTAATTCTACAAAAATGTCAAAATATATCATCGTTTCAAATATGCCATAAATCAAGTTTTGAGCCTTCTCCGTAACTTCTAACACATGTTACAATATATAAAATTATAAAAGAAATTGCCACAGGTAAGTCGCCCGAATATGATGAGGTCCTGATTTCATCAAACAAGTACACCATGAAACATTCCATAATCCTGTTACTTCTTATTTTCTGTAAGTAGCTGTGTGATAATTATCTTTGAATTTTTATTATTGTTTGTGAGCAGAATATTAATGTGATGTGAGTGACATTGTTCTATATCCATTCTGTCTTATCGTTTTCTTTCTCATTCTCTGTGCTTATACATACACACATTTCCATATGATATAAAGGAAGTCTCTCCCCACCACCACCCAAAATGCTGTCCCAATTACTGATTCAATTCACCTGACCCGAAATATTGATGCATAAAAGGCCACTGTATGTCTTCTTCCATCCTAAGCTGTGCCAAAATTCTCTGTCTCTAAGGATATAGCTGAATCTGGACAATATGACTACCACCAGCTGAAGGGCACAAAACGAATAAAATATATACACTCGCAGGGAAGTGCAGCAAAAACACAATGCATCTTTATTCCACCTTCTGACTCCGACCAAGAAAGAATCCCATCTATGAGAAGAAAGTACAAGGAAAGAACATCAAATTAAAGAAACAAGTACATGTCACCTGCCAAATGACTGACAAAAGATGTAAATTCTTTTTTACTATCTTACCTCCAAAATATAAAAGACGACCTGAGACTTGAGATTAAACGAGATATAAGCAGATATAAGCGAAGACGACAGCGATTTATGTTTTATTCTATTGCTGGTATTTTTCCTACATTTGAATCTACTGCTATTCAGGGTTACTTGGAGAAAGTAAAAAGGTTTCTGCAAGAAACATATTTCCCTATCTAAAAACAACGAACACACGAACGCATACATACTTGCATACATACAATACATACATACATACGTACATACATACATACATACATACATACATACATACATACATACATACATATATATATACATACATACATACATACATACATACATACATACATACATACATACATACATACATACATACATACATACATACATACATAGTAACGCATTGCCTAGATACCAGTCTTCAGAAATTAGGTTTCTCAAAGCAAGATATGAGAAAGCTGATTCCAAGAATACAGATCCAAAATATCACTGGAAATTTAAAAATAAAAAACTCTAAACTTCCCAGAATTTTTTCATTTAAGTATATAAGGGCCAGTCTAGATATGCAAGTATATGCATGAAAAGACATGCATAAAACAAAATGTACAAATCTGCACACAAACACACACACACACACACACATACATATATATATATATGCATATATATGTATGTATATGTATGTATATATATATATATATATATATATATATATATATATATATATATATATATACGCTGCGTAGGCGGTTTAGTGTTCGACTCGACGCTCTTCCGGCAGCTCCTGCAACCAAGCTGGTACCAAACGTAATACTCTGCACTCGTTTGACTCCGTGGGATAACCAGGGATTTCTTACATCTAGCCCAGGCCTGCGCAAAACTGGAGAAGAGACTGCATAGGCCATGAAATGTAAAAACCAGACTGGATTAGTTTATGCGCAACTCCATTGTCTCCCGAGACAAAAGGATGACAACAAAAATACATACGAGGATTTAACTTACGGAATGAGATGGGGAACTCTATTATCCTATAGAATATATACAGTATTCGTGGAAATACAAATGCAAGAAGGAAATACCTTATGACTGCAAATACACTTTAGGATCTTTAACAAACAAGCGTTGATGTATTTAGGCGATATTCTATTTTCCCTCAATAAGAAGACATGTAAAAATAGCTTTAATAATGGATACATTTAAAATCGACAAGTGTACTGTATGAATATTCGCAGCCCATGGGGAAGAAAACCATTCGAATGAAGTCGGAAATAGAGAAAAGAGAAATATGAAACATAATTCAACGTTTTTGATATACATAAAATCCGTAGCATATTAATCACAAACCTAGAATTACCAAATATCACAAAATAAAAAATGAGACTTTTATATACACCTGATTTCTCTCTGTCTTCTCTCTGTTTTCTTTTTCTGTATTTCTCTCTCTCTCTCTGCACTTATGTATGTATATGTGTCTCTTTGTATGTATATATAAACAGGCAATACGTTTGTTATATGTATCAAAATATATATATTAAAAATGTAGCATCAAATTCCCCAGAAGCATTTCTGATGTAGATAAGTAACTGGGCAATAATTATTCCAAGTACAAAAGAGATGGTTATTTTGTTTTTCGTATCAGGAATTGTAAAAGTCCGATAAAACAATGTTAGATTTAGACACACAAAATAAATGAAGTTGAAGTTGGTATGTAATAAGGAAAACATAAATCATAGGATTGTTATTTGCAAGAATATAAGAATGGGAGTTAGAAAAAATTCCTACTTTTAGTGAAGTAAAATTCCTTGTAGTAAAATCAGTGATGTTAAACGGTGCAACAGAAATCGAGATGGCGAGCATTCCCAATTAATCCGTAGCTAATGATATGTGCTGAATAAAAACGTATCGGTATTTGAAATAAGGATTTTTGTATTATCGAGAGTCTCCTAAAATGTAATTTAAAGTATTCAAATTTTTAGATACTTAAAATATAAAAATATATTTTATGTATTTTTTAACCATCGTTCATTCGTCCACTGCATACACATAGTTACCTTCGTATTTTAAACATATCCCCTTACAGCACACATGCATATATGACAAACACATATAATCATAGCATACATCTCATTATCGTAATGAGCCGTGGAATTAAACTTCAAAAATGTCATTTAATATTTCGGAAGCATGTCTTCCTAATATACCAATGCCACGTTTGTGAAGATCCTGTTATGCCTGTTCAAAATTTATGAATATGAAAACGTATCGGTATTTGAAATAAGGATTTTTGTATTATCGAGAGTCTCCTAAAATGTAATTAAAAGTATTCAAATTTTTAGATACTTAAAATATAAAAATATATTTTATGTATTTTTTAACCATCGTTCATTCGTCCACTGCATACACATAGTTACCCAGTCGTATTTTTAAACATATCCCCTTACAGCACACATGCATATATGTACAAACACATATAATCATAGTACATACATCTGCAATTATCGTAATGAGCCCGTGGTAATTAAACTTCAAAATGTCATTTAATCTTTCCGGAAGCATTTCTTCCTAATATAACCAATGCCACGTTTGTGAAGATCCTGTTACTGATGTTCAAAATTTATGAATATGAAAAAATTCAAATAAATATAGAAACTCACATAGTGTAGTTGTGAATTAGGACCTAAAACGAGAGATGTTGAGCCTATTTTAAATATCTTACTCCCTGTCATAGCATTTCCAAATTATAGCGAATGTGGGAATCCGCGGTTTATATACAATGTCGATCAAAAAGAAAGACTGGCGTAAGTCAGCAGCATCAAAGGTATATTTTAAGAATATTATTTAAATGAAATGTATTATTCGTGTATATATATATACGCACATACACACATACACACACACACACATTTATGTGTATTTGTATATACACATATGTATATATGTCTGAGCAAGCGTGTGTATACATATGTATACATATAAATATATATATACATGTATATATATACATATATATATATATATATATATATATATGATTGTGTAAATGTATGTATATGTGTGCGTGCATGTGTTTGAATGCATATATATATATATATACACATATATATAAAAACTTCTGTACCATCAAATCCAACAAGATAAAACGCTATAAAAACGCAAAATCTGAAAAACACATAAATGAAGTGAAAAGATAATGAACGGAGTCACCTTTGACACGCGTACATAAAACTCTTTAGGAACAGTAAACTTTTTAAAATATTGTATGAGATTTACTTTTTTACTCTTTTACTCTTTTACTTGTTTCAGTCATTTGACTGCGACCATGCTGGAGCACCCACTTTAATCGAGCAACTCGACCCCGGGACTTATTCTTTTGTAAGCCCAGTTACATACTCTATCGGTCTCTTTTGCCGAACCGCTAAGTAAACGGAGACATAAACACACCGCATCGGTTGTCAAGCAATGCGAGGGGGACAAACAGAGACACACCAAACACACACGCATATTATATATATATATATATTATATATATATATATATATATATTATATATATACATATATATACGACAAGCTTCTTTCAGTTTCCGTCTACCAAAATCCACTCACAAGGGGTTGGTCGACCCGAGGCTCTAGCAGAAGACACTTGCCCAAGGTGCCACGCAGTGAGACTGAACCCGGAACAATGTGGTTGGTAAACAAGCTACTTACCACACAGCCACTCCTGCGCCTATTTGTACACGAAGCTCGAATGGAAAAGACAGATTCTGTCTAGTATTGTTCAAATGTGTTACACACACTAACGCGCATACACACACACACTCATACACATAAGCACATACACACACACAATAAAAATACACACCAAAACACACACACACACACACAGAAAATATCATAATTCTGCGGACATATCAGAACACCACAAGTTATATGTATTCAAAACATTATCGATAATAATTCAGATTAAAAAAAGGGAAAGCCATTGTCAAAAACTTTGGAGAACAAGATTTAAACGCGATGAACGAAGACTTTTGACATTTGACTTATCGACTGTGAAATAGCCATGTTTATGTCAGCAATGACTCAGGAATATCCTTGATCAGTGCCAAGCGGGTGCTTAAGTTTTAAAGCCTCACGGACTTTTAGTGATCCTCTGTGAAGTAAAAAAAAAATCGTCAAAGGGCAAGAGTAAACGGATAAAATCGCAAACTCTTATATGCAGTTGCTTCTGATAGCCACAAAGAATTGCTGAATCAGTGCGGTCGTGAATAATCAATGGGAGGTCCCGTCACATCACATGTTCCGAGAGCGCCGTAATATGAAGGCTACAAGTTTCGTTGAATCCTTGAAGATACCTGAAGATGCATAGGTGTAGGAGTGGCTATGTGGTAAGTAGCTTGTTTACCAAGCACATGGTTCCGGGTTCAGTCCCACTGCGTGGCACACTGGGCAAGTGTCTTCTACTATAGCCTCGGGCCGACCAAAACCTTCTGAGTAGATTTGGTAGATGGAAACTGAAAGAAGCCCGTCGTATATATGTATGTATATATCTACATATGTATGTTTGTGTGTCTCTGTTTATCCCCCCAACATCGCCTGAGAACCGATGCTGGTGTGTTTGCGTCGCCGTAATTTGGCGGTTCGGCAATAGATACTGATGGAATAAGTACTAGGCTTACAAAGAATAAGCCCTGGGGTCAATTTGCTCGGCTAAAGGACGTTGCTCCAGCATGGCCACAGTCAAATGAATGAAAGAAGTAAAAGAGTAAAGAGCAATGTGCATCAGGCCGTATGCACATCAAGTAACAGGATCATGTGAGTTCCAAACTCAACGGACGCAATTTTAAGTTTGAAGTCTGTCTTACTGGAGACAAACCTACAGTCTCAAAATAAGCTTCTCTGAATGCCAACTTTGTTCGGACGATGTCCGAAATGAAGAAGAAGGGTTTAGTGGAGGCATGTCATCCTTTGCAAACCCCGCCCTACTACATTAACATGGAAATTTACCTGGAAGTCTTGCGATTAGGTTTTAGTGAAGAAGGGAGTTTCTGATTGATGCTCTCTTTTGAGATTTTTGGTGTGGTGTAAGTTGCTGCAAATTCTTAGAAACTAAATAGATTTCAAAGAATTTTGACAACCTATTATATAGCTATGGGCCTTTGAATCCCTTGCTGTTGCAATATCTGGTTGTCATTTTTGACGGAAAGGGTGGATATGTGTAACATGGCAGTCAGGTCGACTTTTCCTCTCATCCTTTCGGGGCCGATTAAATAAGGACCAGTTACGCACTGGGGTCGATATAATCGACTTAATCCGTTTTTCTGTCCTTGTTTGTACCCTCTGTGTTTAGCGCCTTGTGGGCAGTAAGGAAATAGGTATTTCGTTTGCCGTTACGTTCTGAGTTTAAATTCCGCCGAGCTCGACTTTGCCTTTCATCCTTTCGGCGTCGATTAAATAAGTACCATTTACGCACTGGGGTGGATGTAATCGACTTATTCCCTTTGTGTGTTCTTGTTTTTGTCCCTCTATATTTAGCCCCCTGTGCCAATAAATAAATATATATTTCCAGAGTTGTTGTTAGTTGTAAAAGCAAGGGCGCTAACTCTATTGATATAGAAGCAGATTGATCTTCACTAATTTCTTTATTTAAACTTATACAACTTTAGCCCTGGCAGCGATAAATGAAGAATGATCAATATGTCGCGTATAAGTGTCCAGTACACATTAAGAGAGAATTTTAGTAGCTGTGGAAATGTCTCATATATTACGTCATGGAAACAAGCATACACACAAACACATACGCATGCACACACACGCACCACACACACACACAAACACACACACACTCACACACACACATCCACATACAAACATCAATGTACATACCTATCAACATATCCACGTATACAGTTATAAAGAGAGAAAAAAGATAACTATACACTTAAATGTATATATTAATGTACCTGTATATGTACATAAATATATATAGGCATATGTGTGTATATATAAATATATACACACATACATATGTATGTATATATATATATATATATATATATATATATGTGTGTGTGTGTGTGTGTGTGTGTGTGTGTGCGTATGAGTGTGTGTGTTTGTGTACGTGTGTGTGCGTATGTGTGTTCTACATACAGCCCTATGGATTATCTCTATGATATGAAGCCAACTAAAATCAAAAGCAGATGTTGTTGTTTAAGAAAATCTAATTTCGTGAAAATCATTTCAGATTCAAATAGCATTTAAAACATTTTAGGTGTTGCGGAGACAGCGGTATTGAGTTGCAATCAAAAGGCGAGAGGTGCTTGTCCTGATTATTTTGTCTATCCTGAACATACGATGGATTTCTGCAGGTATATCATGATCATACTGTTTTTAGCAGTGTTATAATTGATATATATACATACACACACACATACAAACACACACAACACACTCATATATATATATATATATATATATAGATATATATATAATATATATAATATCTATATTTGTAAAAAATGAAGTTCGAAAATGCTGCTATATTAGACTAATTTTTAATTTTTTATATATACATTATAAACATGTTTCGGTTCTTGCGAACCTTATCAAAAATGTTATATATAAAAAAAGATAGTTCATGCTCTCAAATATAAAAATTCATTTATAATATACAATAGAGTCAGACATCAAAAGTTCATATATAGTGAAGTGAGTTCGTTCATGCTATATGTTTAAAGAGTATGATGCGTGGTTCATAGTGGTGATATGCATTCAATATAAAATATTATATATATATACACACACACACAAACACATATAATAATATATCATATATATATATATATATATTATATATATATATATATATATATATATATAATATATATATATTAATTATAGATGAGATCGGTATTTAAAATACCGGTCTTATCAGGTGGCAGTATAGGAATAAAAACACTTCAAATTAATAATATATCTTATGCAAAGCAGAAATCCTGGATCTGGAATTATCCAGTAATTTTTTGCTAGTTTATTTTGTCATTTTGTCTTCTCTCCTGGTGGTGTATGAACATTTAAGTTGTGGTTTTACAGTCAAGTTATGACTTATATTCCCAGCGTGGAGGTATCTCTTAGATGCCCTAAATTATATATATATATATATTATATATATATATCTATATTATATATGTATATATATTTAGTGAATGGAAGAAATGGAGCTGAACGAAGATTCTACAAAATTTCCTTTTTATTTTTTCTACACATGTTTCAAAGGCTGCAAATTTTCAAATTTACAAGGATACCATTTTGCAGCTTTCTATTCAGGAAAATTCAGGAATTTAAATCTCCAAACAAATTCGCAGCAAGCTTTTCGAACGAAACGCTCCCTAGGAGCCCATGGTACGGCGTTCATCATAGTAATAAGAACGCCGTATTAACATCGGAAGCCAATCCCAATAGAATAAGGTTCTTATCTAGTAATTCCAAGATTAAAAATGCCATTTACCAATGCAGAGTTTATACTGAATCAGATGTCTACTTGTATATCGGAGCGTCTTCATCAAAATTGTCCGTGAGAATATCGAACCACTTCACACAACATTTCGCGATTTTAGAAACACAACACACGCGACCGGACTAAGTAATTAATCTGGCGTTTGAAGAACGCGAATTCAGCATTTAGACTGGAATGGTGGATTTATCGGTGTCTGTACCGTTTGATAGAGGCAAAAGAATCTGTAATCTCTGCAACTCTGAACTTTTTCACATTTTGTTCGCCCGAGGGCAGCTAGTTAACGCGATTTTGCAAAACTCTTTTAGATGTCCCCACTGGAGGCGGCACACATTTCTTGCATACAATTGAAGCCTAAGATAATTAACACCTTGATGTCCTAAGAAAAGAAAAAAAATTAAGAAAAAAATTTTGGAAAAAATTTTGAAGAAAATTTTGAATTAAATTTGTAAGGGGAAATTACTCCCCTTTTAGCGTATGATCTGCTACTTATTTAGAAACAATATCAGGGATTATAATCCCCTTGTTTGACAAGTCATCTGTATATTCACTGGCCACAGACGAACACACAGACACAGGCTTTTATCAGCCGCCTGACCAGCAGTATCTGCAATATACTTTCCCTCTAGCTGCTTCCTAACATACTGCCACACATACACAGGCGCACACACACATACATGTAGGTAGTTTCTCACACCCAAATAAGATAGCTTTCATTCTTAAAACAATTCGAACATTAACATTAGTTATACAGAATGTATTCACACCCTTTGGTTTTCTGTAATTCTTCCCCTACCAGATTTAACCGCAGTTTGACCTCGATTTATTCCAACGGACTTTTTCGTCGGCCTTCACCCACCCTGACGTCAACGCACATTGAGAGACAGTTTTGTGCCATACCATGCGCTCCTAGGGAGCGTTTTGTTCGAATAGCTTGCTGCGCATTTGTTTGGAGATTTAAATTCCTGGATTTTCCTGAAGAGAAAGCTGCAAAATGGTATCCTTATTCAATCCGAATTTGGAAATTTGCAGCCTTTGAAACATGTGTAGAAAATAATAAAAAGGAATTTTGTAGAATCTTCGTTCAGCTCCATTTCTTCCCGTCACTAAATATATAAAACTTCAATTATCCGCGCTAAGGCACGGTTGCGACACCCCATGGTCGTAACCTCAACCGTGTTTTTTTCTGTTGTGATTTTTGCTACCCAGGTATCGGTTACATTTTGAATAATCCGTAACAAGATAATTCATTTATCCATTTCAATAAATATATATATATATATGTATATATCTGTGTCTGTGTATATATAGAATTGGACATTGGGAGGGGCATTATGCCGGTAATAATAAACACACGCTCTGGTTCGGTCCTTTATTGTTATTGTTAGTTACTTCTTCTATTGGTCTCTTTTGCCGAACCGTTAAGTTACGGGGACATAAACGTACCAGCACCGGTTGCCACGTGATGTTAGTGTGATAAATGTTGTTACACAAACATATACACACATAAGCATATATATACATATATACGACGGGCTTCTTTCAGTTTCCATCTACCAAATCCACTCATAAGGCTTTGGTCGGCCCGAGGTTATAGTAGAAGACACTTGCCCAAGTTGCCACGCAGTGGGACTGAACCTGGAACCATGTGGTTGGTAAGCAAGCTACTTACCACACAGCCACTCTTTTACCTTTTGATTTGACAATGCCTACATTTTTCTATCGACGATAAAGATCTCGGAAGTTCTAATCCCCGGGTAATATTATTTTTAACAGTGAGAGTAGACTTTCTGTTTTTGTGGTAACAAGCTGGGAAATGATGTAAAAAAATATAACCACTTGACTTTGGTTTATTAATCATATAATCCTCGGCCACTCGCAAGGTTATTTTCAGTCCTGTATAAACTTAGTATTAGGATATAAAATTATGAGCAATACATCGATACCTGAATGTATAATTTTCAAGCCTTTTTTACATTGCAGTAAATACACACTTCTCATGGACTGTTTAAAAAAAGGAAGAAAAGAAAACAGCGACTGTCTGGAACGTTTTGAATTCTTGTACTTTCATAAGTGCCCGGTAAATAGTTGGTATTACTTTAGGCTTATAAACCAAAAACAATGAGTGAGTGAATATATGAGCGGTATTAATATGTTATTAAGTAGGCGGCGAGCTAGCAGAATCGTTAGCACGTCGGGCGAAGTGCTTAGCGGTATTTCGTCTGCCGTTACGTTGTGAGTTCAAATTCCGCCGAGGTCGACTTTGCCTTTCGGGGTCGATAAATTAAGTACCAGTTAAGCACTGGGGTCGATATAATCGACATAATACCTATGTCTGTCCATGTTTGTCCCCTCTATGTTCAGCCCCTTGTGGGTAATAAAGAAATAGGTATTAATCTGTTACTTTAATTTATTTTTCCTACCCCAGTAAATTAAATAAAAACGTACGAGTTAAAAATATTTTTTGGTAAGAATATAAGCATTCACTATTTTTCCTAGAATCCCCTTCGAAGGGGCAATCGAGCAGGGAAAGAAAGAGTATATTATTTAGGTATGTGTTTATTTTCTTTCAATTTAATACTAAATGATGTGGCCTAGAAACTGCTGCGACGACACGGCGGCAGTATTTACTTTGATAGTCTCTGACAATCCATTGTGTATTACTTGTATGCATTTTAATCCATCGCATGTAATTAGTATATAACGAGACATTTCAGATGGATGTATGTCTCAATATTTATCATACATTTTGAAACTAAATTTTCACAACAATTTATTATTTTGTTTCAGAGGAAAAATTCCGGCAACACAGTTGGAGTTAGCAATGCGTTTCTAGTGCCGCTGACTCTTCAATATTTGTCTACAACAATATCAGTTTGAAGGATATGTTTCTTTAAATCTCCCTAATGCCTTTGGAACATGTATGTAGTAAACGCAGTTGTCTTTTTGTCATCAAGGAATACATCTTGTGAACATTTTCAGTAACTGTAACGTGATCAGAAAACTGCAAGGCCACCCCAACAGAAGAATATTTGTTCTGTAATATGACGACCTAATTTCATTGATATTTAGTTACGATGGTCCAAATGAAAATTCTGATATGTTTTGTATGACAAGAGATCTGTAGTATTAACCTAATATTATAACGTACTAATTGAAACGTTAGAACGGTGTACATTCAAATTGATGCGTCAGATACATAGTATATATATATATAATATTCTTTGCAATCTAAACTCGACGCTACTGTTTTAAGTAATTGTTTCATTGTAAGTGACATACTAGACAAAGGTACTTAGTGCAATTACTTTAAAATTATTGCAAGGTTAACATACGTTATACGTATAATATCGCAGTATGCATCTGGATTATAAGAGGGTATGGTGCGAGTGTCCTATAACGGATACAGTAGCATTAGTCTCTACATTAATATTTTCAATGTATTTTAATAATATATATGACAATCTAATAAGAAACACGATATTATTGTGATGGTGCTACATGGCAGTTAATAATAAAATTGTAACCGAAGTAATATTCATTGCTTAATATGAATATTAAGAGAAAGTACTTGGAGGGAAAGTTTTGACGGATAAGTTTCGGTACATTCATCTGAATGGATAAGGGTCCAATAGCAGCAGTCCATAATCCCTATAGAAAGAGAGCGAGAAAATGGTAAGAAACATTGTAACTCGGTTACCGTACAACGAAGAATTAGTAATATCATCGATCGTATATTAAATCTACACACATAGTACTACGCCAGTCCTTAAAAACATAAATGCATAAGAGAAGGTTTGAAAACGATTAAATCAGATATAGGACGTGTCAAAGCAAAATCTACTTTGAAAATAAAGATATATCAGGGTATAACAAATATATTTAATACTAAAATCTGATATATGAATCGAATTTAATATACCAGCTACGTATATATATATATATATATATATAAGAGGGTTTAGAGATGATGTGCAGGCATTTTATATTAGAAGAAATGAAGTACTCAGAAATTCGGATGGTTTTATATTTACAGATATTTATTTGTATATTACATGTTTTTATACATCATATATCATATATTCGCGCGCATTCTCCCATTCTTGTGGGGTTTTCAAATCGATCTGAAACCCCACAAGAATGGGAGAATGCGCGAATATATATACATGATGTAAGTTATATGATGTATAAAAAATGTAATATACAAATAAGTATCTGTAAATATAAAACCAGCCAATTTTGGAGTACCTCATTTCTTCTAATATATATTTATATATATATATATATATATAAGTTAATCCAAGAAAGCACAAAACACACACACACACACACACACACCACATATATATATATATATATATATATATATATATATATATATATACATATATAAAGTTAATCCAAACAAGAAGCACAAAAAACACAACACATATATATATATATATATGTAGGTTTTACTAATATATATTATATACACAATAAACTAGAAAACATAGGCCAATTGAATATAAGTGAAAGTACTTAAATAAAAATGTAAAATAGTTTACCTGATTCACATTTTAATGCTGGTCGGTATAAACATTCGATTAACCGAACTTTCTTTCTATTTACAGCTGAAGAGCCAATCATTGATCGTTACTGCGTTTTCAGTTCAGTTATACATCTATATGTAGAAATAAATATTATGCTGCTACATATATATCTTTCATCTTTACGCGTTAATTGTTTCACTCATTTAACTGTAGCTATTATATGCACAATGTTTGAAGTGTTTATTCGACAAACTGTCCTGTAAACGTATAAGGTCATGTGTTAGGAATTCCCACCTTCTCTGTATTGGTCTGAAGTCTTGTACTTGGCGTTTATGGTACAATGTTTTACACAATATCACAATTTTACACAATATCACAAGCTGGCAGAAACGTTAGCACGCCGGGTGAAACGATTAGCGGTATTTCGTCTGCCGTTACGTTCTGAGTTCAAATTCCGCCGAGGTCGACTTTGCCTTTCATCTTTTCGGAGTCGATTAAATAAGAACCAGTTACACACTGGGGTCGATATAATCGACTTAATCCGTTTGTCTGTTCCTGTTTGTCCTCTCTGTGTTTAGCCCCTTGTGGGTAGTAAAGAAATAAGTATTTCGTCTGCCGTTACGTTCTGAGTTCAAATTCCACCGAGGTCGACTTAGCTTTTCATTCTTTCGGGGTCGATAAATAAAGTACCATTCGCGTACTGTTGTCAATCTAATCGACAACTTCCCTCCCCCAAAATTTCTGACCTTGTGCCTAGAGTAGAAAAGAACATTAGGTATATTATAATCTTCAATTAAATTTGGTTGCAACCTTTCCTCGGATGACACTCATGCCAATTTATAAAATATTTAATATATTCAATATATTGGAATGAAAGGGACAATGAACTTGACATCAAAGTTCAGGTCTATAAAGTCGCCATTCTTACAACTCTCTTGTATGGCTTAGAATCGTTTTTACCCTACAGACGCGACATTAACAACCTAGTTATCTTCCACAAAAGCTGTCTCAGGACTCTCTGTGGTTATATATATATATATATATATATATATATTATATATATATATATATATATATATATATATATATATGCAGAGAGAGAGAGAGATGCAGGGTGCGTTAAATAAATAGCGCCGTTTTATAATTTTTAATTTTGCGCATGCACATTTTGTCGACATAATAATGTCTTTTGGGGTGCATCTGCGAGAAAAAGCAGGACTATCACGCAAACCCATCTGCCACAAATTTAAAAACGACATGCTGTACTACTCGGCATTTGCACCGGACTTTCCAATGCGAATATTTTAGAGTGATTGCATGTCAATGTGAGGATAGTGCAATCTGAGGAAATGTACAGAGAATGATAAAAATCGAACATCCAGTCAGCATCATTGTGTTTGGAGTCATCACTAGTGATGGTGATGTTAAGCCCCCATTCATCTTCCCCTACCTCATCAGAATCAACATTGAAGCCGACATCAAATGCCTGGGGGGAGCGGATGGCTGTTGGAAGACCCTATGTCTAGCAACCAGACAACTTCTCCGGAGATACCAGAGAATGTCTTTGACCGCATCGGCTCTGAATCCCCAGACTGCAGCCCCTTCATTATTATGTGTGGGGTGCATTTTAACGGGAGACCAAGGAAAACTCCTTGAATAAATGAAGGCAAAGATTATAGCTGCATTCACCAAATTAAACAAGATTACCGTCCATAGGAGTTGCATAAGATTCCGAAGTTGTCTGGAGACCCTGGCTGAAGCCAATGTCGATTTTATTGAATGAATTTACTTTTATTTACGTTATTAATATTTTACGGATATCTATCCTCACCAATAGAAGAAAATATGACTAAGAACTGCGTGTACTCCATCTCATGTAGATGTGGTAAGTTATGCGGCCCCCTCAAAATAAGTGTAGAGAAATATCGCAAAGCTGTGACGCTGGCAGATATTGATAATTCGGGTATAGCTGATCATGTATAGAAAAATGGAGACCACGTCCCCTTGTGGGAAGAAATTAAAATAATAGAGAGAGAACACCACTGGAAAATACGAAAACGAAGAGAAGCAGCACATATGCTAGGACATAATCACCTCCTAAACAGAGTAAGTGCAGATATGAATAGTATATGGGAAGCGGTATTAAGGAAGGATAAGAGAATATTTGAGTTATAAGCCCTAAGCTTCACTCCATAATTGCCCATTTGCATGTGGCGTAGTGGTAAAGAGCGCGGGCTACTAATCCCAAGATTCCGAGTTCGTTTACAGGCAGTGACCTTAATAATAACAATAATAATAATAATGATAACCGCATAGAAGAATACGTTACGAATGAGATCCCAGGTTCGAAATTTCCCCAAGACACCTGATGAAGGCTGGAGACGAAAGGTTGTGTTAACAACAAACCAGAAGAGGACAAATGTACGTCAAATATAAATAATGTACATAATTCCTCATTTCTTAGATATAGAACATTAAATTTACTCTTTAGTATTTTTAGACATATTTATGTAATTTTGGTGAATATATCTGTTAAAATGAGATGTCAGAGTTATTCTCATTTTTGTTTAATTTAGAGAGTTTATTCACTGCACCCTGTACACAAACACAGAAAGATGATAAATTGATACCTGAGAGAGAGAGGGAGAGAGAGAGAGAGAGAGAGAGAGAGAGAGAAAGTGAGATAGAGAGAGAGCGAGTGGGAGAGAGAGAGAGAGAGAGAGAGACTGTGTTCTTCGATGACACGAAATCATTCGTTTAGGATTTGCTGAGAATCACCAGGCATAGGACATTCTTAACTGGAAAAATGTTCTATTCTCATTTTTGCGCAATTTAAAAGATATAGAGAAATCCAAATTGAGGGGGTGAAGCAAGTAAAGTTAATGCTAGATATATATCCTAGCTAGCAGACCTTCTAATGTAATAATATGAGGAAGAAGTTTAGAAGAGAGCAAACATTTAGGAGTGGGTATTTGTCGTCATTAGTTTAACATTTAAAAAAATGAAACAAGGACTGAAGTGGGGCAATATTGTTTAGATCAGGGTTTCTCAACAGGGGCTCACATGGACCCCGGAGGTCCATATATGATTTTGGAGGTTCATAGATACAACACAATAAATTGGGTGTTCACGGTAATTTTTCAGGGGCCAAGAAAAAATGGCTTCAGACAAGTAAAGTGTATGTGTAATAAATTGGCTATACATCAACAATACATATAATATTGTATCAATCACTTTTATATAATTCCTAATAACATTTCATTATAAAAACATCAAATGGCAATGGGTGTCCAGGCAAAGAAAATAGAAAGCAAAATTATAAAAATGTTTGTTTAAGTTTGTTGATAATGGTCCTTTTAACATGCCGAACTACTTGGTAAAATTATTAATTATTAATTAATTAATTAATTTTGCCCTTTATTATATATATATATATGTATATACAGAGATAGATTGATAAATATAGATATAGCTTTATATACATATATATATATATATATATATATATACTGAAACACATTCCAAGTATTGTAAGAGATGACCTGGACCTATTAAATCATCTCCCCAAACATACCGATAAAGACACTTTAATCGTTTCCTTTGATGTAATTAATCTTTACACCACAATCCCACATGAATATGGACTGGAAGCCATTAAATTCTGGCTGGATAAATATCCCAATGAGATCCCGGAAAGAATTAAGAAAGAATTCATCATTGAGGGCCTCAAATTTATTCTGCAAAACAACTTCATGTATTTCAATAACAACACTTACAGACAGGTTTCAGCAACTGCAATGGGTACGAAAGTTGCACCTACCTATGCAAACCTGGTAATGGTCTACCTGGAATCACATATCTATGAAAAATCCAAATATAAGTACGGCTAGTCTTTCCACAAATACCTGTTGGAGAACTGGAAACGCTACTTAGATGATTGCCTCATCCTATGGTCCCCTACACTCGACCAACTTATAGACTTCAAAAACCTTATCAACAGTGTAAATAACAACATTCAATTCACAATGGAATATAGTCAGGACCAACTCCCTTTTCTTGACATTCTAATCATTAAAAAAGGCGTCAACATTGAAACTGACATCCATTACAAACCCACTGACTGTAAACAATAACTTCTATTCATCTCTAGTCACCCAAAACACACAAAGACAAATATCCCCTTCAACCTAGCGAGAAGAATCTGCACTATTGTCTCATATGACACAATACGAAATAGAAGACTCCGGGAACTAAGGGCAATTCTTCTCGAAAGACATTACCCGGCATCACTAGTAGACAACGGAATAGAACGGGCCAAATCAATCAACACTCAAGACCTACGAAAACCCAAACAAATCCACAGTACAGTAAATAGCCTCCCCTATCTCTCAACACACAACCCAAGGAATGCAGAAGCTTACACTATTATATACAACAACATTCCACAACTAAATCAAGACCCACGCCTGAAAAAATTACTGGCAGCTCATAAAATAATAAAATGTAAGAGACAACCTAAATCCCTAGAAAACCTCCTCACCAACGCAAAATTACACAACACAAACCCACCGCCCACCATAAAAAAATGTGGTCGCCCCAACTGCAGGACTTGCACCCACCTCATTGAGGGATCGACGTACAAGTTCCGCTCGGGACACACATTCATCATAAAAAATAATTTCACGTGCGCATCAAAAAATTTAATCTACGTCATAAGGTGTGAAGGATGCCACGAAGACTACATAGGGCAAACGAGCCTTACTCTCAGAGAAAGAATAACAGTTCACCGACAACAACTGAGGGACCCCTCCACAAGACAGATACCACTAAGTGGACACTTAGACCTTTGTGCACACAATAAGCCCCCAAATTCTTAGTCTTCCCACTATACCAATGCTCGGACATCACAGACCAAACACGAATAAATAGGGAAAGTAATTTTATTCAAAAATACAGACCACAACTAAACATACTCTAACATACCCCCTAGGCACACATCCAGAGCAAGCACACAGGAACACGCGCACACTCGCAGCATGTCATGCAGGTGGACACATGCACGCATCGGCACACATAGGGCACACTAGCGGGCATTGACCACACACATACGCGGCACGCACACGCATGCATTATATATATGTAGGTTATGTATGTGTGTGAGTGTTGTGTGGGTTGTGTGCGTGTGTGTGTGTGCGTTGTGTATGTGTGTGTGTGCGCGCGCGTATGTGTGTGTGTGTGCATTGTGTGTGTATGTATTTATATGTGTATATGTTATATATATATATGTATATATGTGTGTGTTGTGTGTGTCTATGCATGGTATATGTGTATATGTGAGTACATTTTTGTGTGTGTGTGTATGTAGATATATATGTGTGTGTACGCTATATGTATGTATTTTGTGTGTGTGTGTGCATTATATATATATGTATGTGTATATGTGTAAATATATATATATATAGATATATATATGTGTGTATATATATGTGTGTATATATATGTGCATTATTTGCATGTGCATTGTGAATATGTATATTGTATGTATGTGTATTGTACATGTATGTGTACATTATGTGTATATGTGTGTGTATGTGTGCATTGTATATATGTATATTGTAGGTGTGTTATATATGCACGAATACATGTATATACATTGCATGTATATATATGTATGCATTGTGTATGTTATGTGTATATATATGTTATATGTATGCGTATGTGTATATGTATACATTGTATGTATGTATACTGTGTGTATATGTGGTATATTTACGTATGTGTATGTAAGCACTATATATATGTATATATGTATATGTGTATATGCATTGTCTATATATATATATTATATGTATGTATTGTGTATGCATGTTATATGTATATATTGTGTATGTGTATTATATATATGCTGTATATGTGTATTGTATGTATATATGTGTCAGGTGTATTTTTGTGTTGTATTTATATTATGTATGTATGTGTGCGTGTGTTGTGTGTGTGTTATATGTGTGTATATTCCATATAAATCTCTCTCTATATAAACGGCAGTTTGTCTGTGCGTTTTCTGTGTGTCTGTTTTCTCGTACCCTCACTCTGACCACGGCTTTCAACCGATTCTGATGAAACTTGACACACACATAGCCCAATGTCATAATTCAAAACTAACGCAGCGAAAATTTTGAAAAGTTCCCCCAGTTCTGAAAAAAATCGATAAATTCGACATGGGGTCGAGAATCAGAAACCCAAACCACAGACCGTCTAGGGGACGCAACTCCACCTGTTTAACTCTCAAAAAAATTTACCATCATTTTTCCCCATTTTTTTGCTATTTTTTGGCTATAACTCTCTAAAAATGCTTTATAGTTATTTCCCTTACAAACCTGAGCAACGCCGGGCGATACTGCTAGTATGTTATATTTGTGTGTTGTGTGTGTATATTTTATGTGTGTGCGTTGTGTGTGTGTGTGTTCTGTATGTGTGTGTGTTGTGTGTGTGGGGGGGGTCAGATATGAGTGTGTGTATGATGTGTGTGTGTGTGTGTGTATGTATGTGTAGTGTGTGTGTATGGCCCGCACACACGTGTAGGCGCGCACGCGCACGCGCGCGTTCACGGGCGGGCGCGCATATATACACACACCATCCTACACCAAAAATTCTTTAAACAACACACATCTATTTTCGCCACCCTGGAACCATTCAAAATCAGCCCCCATACACACGCAGACGCTTGTATACGTGTGTGTGCACGCACACAGGGGCACGCAAACTCACAACAGTCTCACCTCCATACAGGCACGTATATACACACGCAGCACAATGTCAAATGCCATCCACACTCAAGCGTGCGTGCGCGCGCGCACGCGCAACACCATTACGACCACACACACTTGACAAACAGACGCCATCTGACTAAATACTACAGGCACACAGACACATATATTCACACACACGCAGAGAGACACATATATTCACCTCATCCTAACCCCAATATCATTGATGCTTGAAGGAAAGCCAAAAACAGAAAAAAATGGGTACATCTTTCTCAATTCAACATTTCTGCTAAAACGGACAGGTCAGTAAACAAACTCGCCTTGAATTCATAATATTCTGTACTGACCCTGAGATGTATAATATATTCATTTTAATCTTTTCAGCCCATTTTTTCAAATATTCTCATCATACTGTTGTACTTTCTTATGTCATTAGCATGTCCTTGTTACCAAAGACTGTTTATATACATGTAATGTGGCAATTTGGAACAACCAATAATTAACGCAACCAAACTTCCAATAATATATTTGTTTTATTCTTTTCTGCCCATTTTTTCAAATATTCTCATCACACTGCTGTACTTCTTTATGTCCTTAACATGTCCCTATTACCAAAGACTGTATATATACATGTTATGTGGCAATAATGTAAAAAACTTTTTTGAATTCATAATATTCTATGTTACTTTTGACAATCTTTTTCCAAAGAGTGAAACCTGTTAAGTAAATAAACATCTTTTAAATTGCATTTACAAACCTTCTTTCGTATATATATATATATATATACATGAATACATACATACGTATATATATATATATATATATATATATATATATATATATATATATATATCAGGAACATTCTCAAAAAACACAAGACGAAGACATGTGATGTAGACAACAAACAGATATATTAATTTAACGCATGGGAAGGGAAAAAAGTATTTAACGTTTCCAGCCTACGCATTTCTACAGAAAGGGACACAGAAAGAAACTAATATATAAAAGGGAATACCAAATATTGGAGAAGAACGCCAAACATGCAGTCAGTTAGATGATAGAAAAAAGGGGCAAAAATACATACAGGCAGATGATACAAAAAGGGGGGAAAAAGAAACACGGACGGGTTATTCGTGGTTTTCTTGAAGAGAAAGATAGATAGATAGATAGATAAATAGATAAAGAGACAGAGATTGATAGAGAGATATAATATATGTATCTGCGAAAATATGTGTGTATGTAAGTATGTGTGTATGTGTGGTGTGTCCGTGTATGCATACGTGTGTGTGGCTCTTTGTTTCGGTGTCGGACATCCATCCGCTCCAATGAATTACGGTATTTTTGCAATTGTTTCTTATTAAATACAATATTACCGAAAGATTCTGACAGGCATGTCTGTAATAGCATTAGCCTCATAAGGCCAAGAGAAACTATATATATATATATATATATATATATATATATATATATATATATATATATATATATATATATGTATGTAGGTATATATGTATGTATATAGCCATGAAATATATCGAAGGCGATCTTCCAATTTATAGTGAACATGATAGCAATTTGCTCCTCTTTGGTTGTGATATAGGATACTTTGTCAAGGTTACTCCATTGTATTGCTTGCCAAATTGTCCGACGGTTTCGACTGGAGAACAGCGAAAATCTGCCAAATTTTCAAGAAAGGGAGCCGCGAAGATCCGCTTAACTACCGACCGGTTTCCCTTACATTAATAATCAGCAAGATGTTCGAAACCATCCTTAAGAAAAGTATGATATTCCACCTCTAAAACACAGCCTCTATCTCTGATTCCCAACACGGCTTCGTGCCGAAGAGATCATGCTTCACCAACTTACTGGTAATGGAAGAATTGGTGGTGCGCATCCTCGATGATAGTGATGCTGTTGACATCGTTTTATTGGACTTTGCCAAAACTTTTGACTCGGTAAACCACCTTCTATTAATTGTCAAGTTTCAAGCATATAGTTTCCATCCGGATATTGTACGATGAGTTGGTGCCTTCCTCTCAGATCACTCCTTCCAAGTCCAAGTTAATGGTTCGCTGTCCGACGTCTCCAGTGCGAGCAGTGGCTTGCCTCAAGGTTCAGTGCTTGTGCCCTTATTGTTCTTAGTCTTCATAAATGACTTGCCCGACGACCCCACGCAACACACCATTCTATTTGCCGATGATGTCAAACTGGTCACTCCTCGCGGTGATATAGAGGATCTTCGTCGATGCCTCCACCAAATTTGGAGATGGTCTAACGAATGGAACCTGTGTCTGAACGTGTCAAAGTGCTGTCATCTGCCTGTTGGCTCTTCTCCTGCAACTCAACTTGATTTCGAGCCGGGTCGTCTGCTGCTAGAGAGGACAACCAGGTAAAGGACGTGGGTATCTTGGTGGTTTCTTCCTTTTCGCCTTCGGCCCAATGCGCCCATGCTGCCAACAAAGAACGCGGAGTTCTGTTCTTGATTCGACGGTCATTCGGAATGCTCACAGCAGCCAGATTCCTACCGCTCTATGTCACGCTGGTGAGACCCATATTGGAGTACGGGATTCAAGCCTCTTTTCCTTATCTCCTCAAAGACATACATCATCTCGAAAGAGTCCAGAAGCTGGCTACCGGCATGGTTCTTGGTCTCAAGCATTTGTCTTATGAAGAAAGGCTGAAGACGCTCGACCTTTATTCTCTAGAAAAACGACGACGCCGTGGAGATCTCATTCTTGCTCACAACATCATAAGCGGAAAGTGTAACCTCTCGAAAGAGCTGTTCTTCACTCCTGCTCCAGAGCGTCGGCTGCGGGGTTACTCCGAAAAGCTCTATCTGCGACGTTTTCATCTCAATCGAAGGAGAGGGACTTTCTCCGTCCGGGTTGCGGATCCATGGAATAAGCTGCCGGACAAGATAGTGAAGATGCCTACGACCGCTCGGTTCAAAGTCTCCCTTGACCACAAGTGGCCTGAACTCTTTACATTAACACTACCCTGTACATAACTCCATCTCCCCTTACATGGCCTTGCTTTTTGATTTTTGAGCCAAAAAATTAACTAACTAGCTAACTAAATCTTGGTGGCGATTTACTCGACAATAAACCGTTTAATTTTGTTCTGCAATATAAGCGTACGCAATATATTCCTGTCATATTTCAAATTATATTTGATGCACATGCAGCGATGAAGAATGTAAAACAGTCAGTTATTTCTTAAAGTTTTAAAGACAAAATGAAAACAAATTCTGTTTCTTTGCATATATATATAGCAATGAAGTAAACCGTATAATTACACCTGCAGATAATGACCCAAATCTTCTCGGAATGAATAACAATTTCAAAACATATTACCATTTAGTATGTCATTCTAGAAATTTTTTATCTCCTAGTTTAGTTCTAACACATGTTACATCGTATATAATTATATATGTAAATGTTATCTGTAAGTTGCCATAATACAAAGCGGAGTTGAAATAAACAGGACAATTCCCAATGTATTATTCAATCTTTATATTGCTTCTCATTTTCCGTAAGTAGTATTATGATAATACCTTCTGACCTTTCTTTACTATTCTTATACATATATACATAATGTAATATCCTTATAGATACATATACAATTAAGTTTCAGTTATTTAAATTGAGGCACATTGCTAAGTCGGAATAAAGAACACACACAACCATTTTAATTGGTACATATGCATCGGTCGAATTATATTATTGCAGTCTATCTAGACAGTGAGGCCCAGATGAATGAAAAACTTCAACCTAAGCAATTCTGACATGCACTTTATATTAAATATAAACTCCCCAATATTTACGAAGGACAGATTCCGAGACAGGTGAATAAAATATGAGTAACAGAAAGGTACAGATTTCAATCCAATACAGCCATTTCCAACGACATCTTTATTTGATTAATGAAAACCGTTTCCGTCAAATGAATTCCTGAACTTCAAACTAGAGGACATTCAAATTTACAGTGATGCTGCTACAATTTCAGTTGGCAGAATAGATTTACCAGAATATTGTATACTTGGTCACAACAGAGACATTTATATGTTAGCGGAGGTTTTTAAGGGAGAGAAGGAATAATTGATTCCAGTGACACAGATATCCATAACATTTAACAAGAAAGGAGGGGGGCACGGTCCCAGTAGTCAACATTTATTTATTTAGGAGTTGTCTAATGTCTACTGATCAGTGATAAGGAGAAAATATATATGTTATGTGTGTGTGTACATATATATATAAATGAGTGACATTAGACTTAAAGGTATCAAACCACTACGGCCCTTGCAAAATATTCCTCTAATTGATCAATAAAAACATCACCTGTGTTGTGACTGTATCAAAATAAAGTCCCACATCAGCAACGCATTGAAAAGCAAAGGAAATTGCAAAGCAATGATTACTTAACACGCTTTATGTGTACACTTTATATACCTTAGCACTCGTAAAAGAAATATTCATTCTTTTTTTCCATTTCCCCCCATAAACCAAAAAATTAAATTTTAAAATTTACGTGGTCACAATTTTATACCTAGAAAACAAAGTTTTGTCGTAAAAATGATGATTTCATATGTAAAATATAGGGGGTACAATTTGACGGAGGAAAAATATTGAATCATGTCATACTGTGAAAACTACGTCGTTGATAATTTATAAGCCAAGACGATGCGTCAAAGTCAATACACATTTCAATCTGCGTTTACCTTTCAAATTAATACTTCATTGCAGAGTATGTTCTTCGTGCCTGTTCCCCCTCTTCTGTTTCCTTGTTTGTCAGCGTAAAAAAAGGTTTATCTCTCACAACACATAATTTGCGACATCTTGATATTGCAACATATATTTGCCCATGACCGAATACAGATGCAGCCCAACTTTAACAAATACTTGCTCTTATGACTTATTCACATTCATTGCATATGACAGGCGGACGGGAAACTGGTTTCTTTCAACATTCTCATCAGCTCTTCCATGCAGGCAGTCTGTAAGTCAATGGTACTGTTCTACATGCAACTAGGTATGATGGACCCTTATATACTGCAATCTGCGGCCCTCGATCTTCCCAAATGCATCCATTAAGTACTGTTGAAATAGCTTTGCAATTCTGCGAATGATACTGAAGCCTCCTTTGAAAATAAGGAGATATCTGTGGTACTCTTGCATCGTGAGCCGACTGCGATCTAGTGTCCTGTGTTCTGCTATATGTAGCTTCTAACAGTGTCATCCGAATTCTCCACAAGGGTGCAGACATTGATAACTCATTGGCACGATGTGTATGCGATGTAGTACTAATTGGCACGATGTATTACTAAGATAGACAACAATGCCTCTGTTCTATATTTAAGAGATGCCCACGGGCATATGGCGTAGTGGTTAAGAGCGCGGGCTAATAACCCCAAGATTCTGAGTTCGATTACAGGCGGTGACCTAAATGATAATAGTAATAATAACAACATCGAAAAATACTTTAGGGATGAGAACCCAGGTTCGAAATTTCTTCAAGACACCTGATGAAGACTGGAGGGTACAACAAACAAGATGAGGAGAAATATGCATCAAATATAAATAACAAATGCCTCTGTCTTCTGGCAGGGGTGCCGTTTTCATTAACAAACACTGCCGGTATTTCACTGCTTCTTGGAAATTTGTAGCGTAGTAGTATATTTTCTGTTTTGCCAATTTCATCTTGCTGTTCAATGAAATGCATATTCCTATATAACTCAACATAACCATTGACAGGACGTCAGCTCGTAGTATTGTTGTAAGTACGGCCCTGAATACATAAACAATACGGACCTCTTTCCACACCATATAATGCAAAGGAAAATGCGCAGTTGTAATTTCTGTCAGTTTTACGAAATGAAGCAGACACTTGGTCATTTCTTCTCAGACTAATGTTTCAATGTCTCAGTGTATGATTTCAGTAGAGGCAAATTCACATTTCCGTTCTGACATCACTTGAAGTTTTTCATTTGTAAGCCTCACTGCTTCACAGTACTCGGAGTATAAGTCCATATCGCCTATATCGAATTGTTCTACAAGATTATCAATATGTCTCTTCAATGGTGGTCCATGGCTTACCTCACGCTGTCGTTGCGCCTGTTCATCTTGCAAACGAATGACCAGCTCAGCATTCATATTTGTAATTTCATCTTGATGTCTTTCTCCTTCACCTAGTTAATAGGCAACACTTTCCAAATCATCCATAATTTCTCTTCTCTGTTGCAGCATATTTCTCTATTTCTCCAGATACTACGCACGTTGTACATCATCCATATTTTCCATTTTCTTTTTGTTTTACAATTCACTGTTGCTCTTGATACTGTCAAGTTGTGCATCGTACATATTTTCATTTCCTCCTGGCATTATATTTCTCTGTTATTCCAGATACTGCGCACGCTGTAAGTTATTCATGTTTTCTATTCGCTGCTGAAATATCAATCTTTGTGTTTAATTGTACTGAGTTCACTGTTTTTCATCCTTGGTCTCGTATTTCCTCTTCAGCAAGTGTGACTCACGTTGCTCTTCATACGTTTCAGCTCGTCTCAGAGGTTGGCAATGTCAATCCCTTTCTCTGATTTCCTGCCGTGATTCTCTTGTCTGCTGCCTGTAGCGCATAACCTTCTCACGAGCAGCTGTTAGTTGTCTTCTTCGATCCATTGTTCAGTAATTTTAAGAAGAGTGAAATATCAGAAATACACGTATAAAAACATAAGAATAAGGTTAATAGCGTTAAGGATCTTCGCCATACATATAATACAGCCTTATTTAAATTGCATATATGTGCCGTGTGAATATTTCACGGGATTAAGGGTTAATCTTTGGGGTTATGTCTACCCATGCGACGTGTACTCATACGGTCAAATATAAAAAAAATGACAAAAATACTGAAGGGGTTACAGATTGGCTTAGTATGGGTGAACAAGCAAAGCTATTATTAGATAGTAGTGACGAATGTTTTGCTGCAGGGTAAATGTATATTTATAATATTTAATCCCATTGTCTACATGTAGATGAAACACTTATCCATATGTCTAAATATTTGTAACTACATTGTGAAATCCTATAAAAGAAACCCCTGTCCAACATGTACCATGCTAAAATGTCACAATCATACGTACAAACTCACCAAGTCAAACTTCAAACAATCATATGCTTTCCCTCGATGATACGAATTCGAACCCAACATAAATGATGGTGATGTTTTGTTATAAATATTCCAAGTCGTTAAAATCCATTCAGAAATGCAATTTCCAATGTTTTAGGTGTTGCTGTGGCACTCGATTGCGTTGTAGAGGCAAAACGATATTGCAATCACGTTTTTCATGTAGTGGACAGGACTCCGAACTTCTGCAGGTATATATACTCTTATTACTTCTATGAATGTTATAATTAAAATTTTGGTAGTGATTTATTGATTTGCAATTTTCACACAAAGCCAGTAATGTCGAAGATTGGGTAAATCAATTACATCGACCGTAGTTTTCATCCCATAGTTTAATGGGTTCCGAAATGATGGCAGGCAAAGTTGATCCCGGCAGAATTTAGTCTCCGAGAATAAAGACGGACGAAATGTCACTAAGCGTTTCCCCGGCCTACTAACGAATCTGCTAGCTCACTGCCATATTGATATATATTTGTTGCCATAAAATCTGTAATGTTATGAATATTATAGATCTATTTGCGTGGTTAAAGTTGACGAAACGAAACCTTTGGCTTATATATTTTATCTCCCTGTACAATTAAGGCGGTCATATGATCGTAACTACCCCAGATGTAACAAACGCTATTTGTGCCGCTAATTCACCTTCGAAGTGGGCCAAATCCTGCGTTTATTTATAAAGGTCAGATCTCTAATGGAGAAAAGTGGGTAAGAAACGCATTAGGCAACAGTTCGTTAAATATGAATGTTTATTTCGAATTGTAAATGTTTAAAATTTACCCGCTTTATTTCATTAGCATTGTTTACTCCAACCATTTATCTCTGAGTAATATAGTTTACTGTGAATATGCATTTTACTGTGATGGCGTTATTTGAGACAAACTTATATAGTTGAAAATTGATTATTTTCTTAACTGAATATTGTCTTTTGTTCATTTTACAAACACCTCTCGGTCACACGGAAGGCCTGTTTGAGCGCAGAATAGATTAGACATTAGATCATAAGAATATAATCTATACAAAAGTACCTGAATGTACTATTTTCAGTGCTATTTTATGTTCCAGGACCTTCGACAAGTTTTACAAATGTTTCTCAAGTAAAAATCGATATTGTATGGGTTACTACGAATTCATACATTTCCATAAGTGTTTGGTAAGTAAGTTGCATTATTTTAGTCATTATTGCAAAAAAGAAATGAGATAGTTATTTGATATCTGCACAATATTTGATAACTCTTTTTAATTTTACTTTTAAACAAGCAGATTGATTTATTTCGAAATATTTCAACGTTTTCCTTTTAGGAATATACGACGAGGAAACCAAGTTGTGGCAATATAGTTGTGATTAGCAATATGTTTCTTCTTCCAATTGTTAACATATTACTACAGGTGTCGTCAATATGAAAGGTATTTCGTCGAATTCGATGTGATATAAACTGAAACATTTCTGGCGTAAAGGTAACTGTCGTTTTCTTATAAGTGAAACGGTGTATGAAACATTTCCAGTTAGGCACACGAGTGGCTGTGTGGTAAGTAGCTTGCTTACCAACCACATGGTTCTGGGTTCAGTCCCACTGCGTGGCACCTCGGGCAAGTGTCTCCTACTATAGCCTCGGGCCGACCAAAGCCTTGTGAGTAGATTTGGTAGACGGAAACTGAAAGAAGCCCGTCGTATGTGTATATATGTATATATAAATATATATGTGTGTGTGTGTGTGTGTTTGTGTGTCTGTGTTTGTCTCCCCAGCATCGCTTGACAACTGATGCTGGTGTGTTTATGTCCCCGTAACTTAGCCGTTCAGCAAAAGAACCGATAGAATAAGTACTAGGCTTACAAAGAATAAGTTCTCGGGTCGATTTGCTCGACTACAGGGCGGTGCTCCAGCATGGCCGCAGTCAAACGACTGAAACAAGGGAAAGTAAAAGAGAGGTATACTATATAAAACACGAACGTAAACAGAAAACATGCTGTAAAGCCTCAGGATTTAAACAAATATTTTTTTTACAAGAATTACATGTTCATTTCCTTTTTATTTAATTTGAAAGGACCGTGTAAAATGCTGATACACGTATATTACAATATCTCCCTCTGAGATCTACAGTGAAATACATGCGTTAGATGAATAACATATAGTCAAAATTTATTGCGATGTAACTTCTTCATTATTACGTCCAGAGATTGTTCCACAGGACAGAGTAAAAGTTTTAAGACATATCGCAGTTAGTCAATTAGTAACATCATCGAGGGTGCATGAAATCTTAAAAACATTGTACAATGACAGATCATAAAATTCATGAATATATACACTCAACAAATGTGAGATAAGTGTAACAGGTAGTACCTATCCAAACGTGACCTTCTATTCAGACAATGTGGTTATCTCAAGGCACAAAGAATATGATTAGAAATACATTATACACTACGGTCTGATACGCAGATCTGGCCTAATTTGACCATAAAAAAGCTGGACGCGAAAAGAATATATATATAGGTTATTAATACTAAATAATTAGGGTTCAGCAAAGATTTGCTTTACCGCATACCGTAGCTTAGAAATAGCAGCCAAAAACCGTCAGCTATTTCTTCTACTTAAAAAGGGGCTCCCAGAAAAAACAAAATGCTTGAATAATTCAAAGGTAGTGGAATCTTCACATATCTCTCCACCTAACGGTATCGGACAGATAATATTCAGCGTCAGTACCGCCGAATTCAAAACGTGAATGAAATTCAATCACCCTCCCCTGTCCACCCTCGTGTGTCTACAAGTAAACTACTACAGAAAAAAATAGTTTATTATATATTTTAAACCCACAACACTCCATAAAAACGTAACCAAACAGAATACGAATGAAAGTACGGAAAGAAGCAAAGTGAAATTACGTGCGTAATTTACATTAAATGTCTGTCAAAATATGTTTGACCAACAATATTTTTATTTCTATTTACAGGTGGAAGTCCAACCCGTATTCGTGACTGAGATTGGAACTCTTTTACTTATATAAATAAATATGATACTATTAGTATATATGTGTATTATTTTGAAATATTAGAGTTATTCTACATCTCCCACTACTGTGGAATTATTACGAAAATCCGGAAGTCACCCACAACTTTATACGTTAAATATATGATATCGTATATCGCTTAACACAAGAGTAGGCATATTTTAATTCTGACAAATCTGTAGATGTGAGAGTTCATATATATATATGTGTGTGTGTGCGTGTGTGTGTGCGTGCGCGTGTGAGTGTGTGTGTATGTATAGACACTCACATACATGTGTGTGTATGTATAGACACACACACACACACCGATAAGTATATATATATATATATATATATATATATAGTATATATATATATATCTATATATTATATTATATATATATATATAAATAGATGAGTGTATTTTACCTTGTTAACAATTAACACGGAAAAATAAATAAATAGTTACCAGGGCAGCAAAAATCTCACAAGTAAAGATGTTGTAACTCCTTGTTTATAAAGGTTGAAACTTCGTGTTTACGTTGAATATTTGAATAATAATGAATAAAAAATGGAGTTAACGCAGGTTTAAACAAGTATTTTTACTTTCTACATATGTTTCGAAAATTCCACTGATACTTATTCAAAAGAATAGAAGGTATAAACAATGCAATCTTCTCTTCGGGAAAGTGAAAAAACGAAACTCGTCAATACGACATTTTAGCAAAAAATGATGGATTCGTATAGCGATAGACAGAACGCTATTAATATTGTTTAAAAAGACGTTATATGATATAACGTCATAAGTAGCTAACAGAAAGAGTAGGGATATTAATAGTGAATGTTAAATATAAAGGAAATTAAAGTTTAAACTATATATAATGATAGAGACTACTTATATGCACTAAAAGTACGTTTCTGCCAATGTATGCTCGTTCTATAACCGTGTTTACTAGAGTATTTTTAGAAAAAATAATGAAAAATATGTGTGTGTGTGTGTGTGTGTTGTGTGTGTGTGTGTGTGTGGAGACGCAGTGGCCTAGTGGTTAGAGCAGCGGACTCGCGGTCGCAGGATCGCGGTTTCGATTCCCAGAGCGGGCGTTGTGAGTGTTTATTGAGCGAAAAACACCTAAAAAGGCTCCACGAGGCTCCGGCAGGGGGTAGTGTTCCCTGCTGTACTCTTCCACCACTCTTTCTCCCACTCTTTCTTCTGTTGGCCTGCTGGCTTAGCCAGCGGGGTGGCGTCATTCGAAGGCTAAAACAATGCTAACGCATTGTGAACAGCGATGTGTAACAACATCTGATGGTCTGGTCGGTCACGTGATCACGTGATATATATATATATATATATATATATATATTGTATTGAGTCTGACATTTTGCAATATTTTCGTAAATTATGTAATATATTTTTCAAGTTATAACAAATGTATCCATCGTGTTCCGAAGTGAGGGCTACAATTCTGCTAGTTCTTTGATCCCATGATGGTAGCAGTTATTGTCTCTCGAGAGGAAAGAACTCTTTCACTGAAGATTCCGCCTCATCTTGGATGGCGAAATATCAGGAGCGTAGGACATGAGTAATGGATGGGAACGAGGCATAATGTGAGGACCCTATTTCTGCACTATACGCTAGGTGTAGCATTAGTTTGACATCCTTCAGTTCCTGACTCTTATTCCGTGGCATTCGAGCGGTAACAGAGCTTGCAGTGGAAGAATTCGCAATCTGTTAAACAAGCTGAATCTTTTGGCTACAAAATAGCATACGTCCGTAACATGCCATGATCGTCTGATATGCTCTCAGTGTGTGTTACCCAGTACAGCTGGAAATACGACCTCTGAATCCCCCTGGAATTTTCAAGACGTTGATGTTCAATTTCTTGAACACACTGGATACTGTGCTGTGGCCAGATACGCCTTTGCAGTTCACACCAAAGATGGTTCAGGTTTCTTTCGCTGTACTATGGCCTATTTCGATATCATAAAGCTTAAGTTACCGAATAAGACTACTTTGCACGAGCCACATACGGAGTAAAGTTATGCACAACAGCGTTCCGATAATACTACAGCAACCCAACTTCAGAGGAGACCTGAAATCTTATTTTCATTTTTACTATTTGCATTTTTTTTCAATTTTACAATATTGAAATAAGCTAGTACTTTCATGCATTACGCAATCATCAGACGTATGTAGTGGCAGTGGTTTACAACAATTAAGAACTGTAGTGAATGGTTGAATTTATCCTTTAATTACTCTCCAATGGGCGAACCAATTCTGACCAATCAGTTTGTGGCTTAGAAGTCAAAGGTCGTGGGCACGCTATGTATTCTTTACTTTGAGCGCACATAGAGGAAGAATTAGTTGCCTATATTTTTTTAATTTTGTAATCCACATTCTTGTTTTCATTGAATTCTAATCTTACTATTCCAGAATTTTTTACATTTCAATCGACTTAATGATAATTTGGTCAACTCAGCTACCGTCCTCCCCATCCCTTTCATTATTGTTGTTGTTAGTGGTCGCGTTGGTAGCAGTTGTAGTAGTAGCACTTATTATTATCACCATCATCATTATAATAAACTATCCATTTATAACGGGTTTGAATTTATGAATAAAATACTTTTCTCTGAATTTTCTCTCAACTTGATTTGATGTGCGTAGTTTGTAGAATGGAAATATACATTTTTTAATCACATGTAGCTTAAAGATGGTTGCTTAAAGGGACGTAACAGTCCCTAATTTGCTGTCCGTACACACGTGAATGTTCCGATAATGCATTCTCCGTCTGACCAACATATATCACAATTCATAATTCTGGCATTTGCTGCATTAAATTAAATTTCTGCTTTTGCAGTTCATATTTGCATTTGTAAACATTGTTCCGGTTTTCTGTTCATATACTGACCGGTATGTATGAACTAAGATGTACCACATCGATTATGATTGCATTTAGTTACAATGAACGATTCGTCATTGTTGCTTAGATCAAACTTTGCCTCTATTATAATTGTTTCAAATTCTTAAGCTGTTTTTTTCTATTTTTAACTTAGAACCATAGCCCAATCTGTGATTATATAATATAATTCATTACATTGAGCAATGATCTATGAGATTGCTTTGGCAATGCAAAAGACATTTTGGTGGCATGACTGTGTGTCACTATTAATGGTAGTACCTGTTCTTGTATTCTTCATTTTTTGGTAGCCTTAAGTTATGGTATGGATATTTCTGTAGCACGCTGTATATCATTTTTTGTGAGCGGGAATGTGAAATTTTGTTTGAGTAGAAATTCTTTGAGTTCTGTTTGGCGTTTAACTCTGGTATTTACGTATTCCACAAAGGTGCACTTTTCTCTGTTTCGGCAGTATGGATATTGAGTTTTGTATGTTTTGGATTAGAGGAAAACTACGACACTGAATATATATTGCAAATGCATGAGTGAGAAACCTAGACGATTTCTTCGTAATCTGGAAAAATCTCTATATACACCGCAAGAATTTAATACCCTTCTGAACAATTTGCACCCAACCCTCCGATTTACAAAGGAAGTGAATAACATCAGATTACAATTCTAGATATAATGATAATTACAAGCGACACCACCATCGCCATTCATAAATACTATAAACACACAAACAGGCATTACAGCTCATGTATAAATGGTGCCATCCAAAACATACAACGTCATTATAGATATGTAAGCCCCCAGAAATAGCTGTTGGACTCACAACAACTTTCTTCCAATTCTTTAATTTTCTCTGCCGTTTATACTCTGTGTAAGTTGGACATTTAAGTATAAATATCTATATATTTACGTTTAAAATTTCTCAGATGAAAATCTTCACATTATCCTTTCTCCCGTTTTGCATGTATACATATATACACCTTTTATATTTCATACCCGAACTATATATTTGATAAATTTACTATATTTAATGTTCCTAAAGCATATATCCGAATAATTGCCTCTATACCCGCTCATCTTCGTCTTTATTATAGCCTTTCGTACCATGCGGAATCGAACCCCTGTAAAAACATCTAAGTTTAAATCATTTCAGTGCAACTGTCTTCTATGTGTGAGACCCTTCTGTCCGAGTCAGTTGCCATGATAGATCGTTAGCCAGCACAAACATTTTTTCTCTCTTTGCTTCTCTCTTTGTTTTTTCTGTGTCCCTTCTGTGGAAGAGCGCAGTCTCGAAACATAAAATACTTTTTCTATTCCTGAGCGTTATACTAATACATCTGTTTGTTTTGTACACCACCTGTCTTCGTCTTTGTTTTTTTTTTTCGTAAGCTCTTCCTATATATATATATGTGTGTGTGGGGGGGGGGGGAAATATTGAAAACTTCGATTATGCGCGTTTACACACATATGCATTTACGCACATATATACACTCGCTGAGATAGGGAGTGTACATAATCATTCATTCTTTCAGATGGCTGCTTTGCTTTTGTTAGGTTATTTACTAACGAGATATGCTTCAGATTTACGCCAGCCGATAGTGCCATATCTGTTTTCCATATCAATAAATATTTACAAATATATTACCGCGTAGCATGTCACACAAGACATTTATATGCCTACGTGTTCAGCTGAAACACATGTTACATCCTATTTACTTAAAAGAAATAGAACGTTTAAGCTGCCACAATATGACGAAATACTGATTTAAACAGGAAAATACTCCATGAAATATTCTACATATATCTTGCTTAGCATAGTTGGTAAGTAGATATGTGACAAATATTCTCCAATTTTTTCTTCCTGTTCGTTAATGTAATATAGATATAAATATGTGTGATCTAGTTGTCTATCTGCTCTGTCACTATTTTATGTTTGTCAATCGGATTTAAGCGGGGGGGGGGAGTTGTTATGTGTGAAAATTTACTTTGTTAACTAAGTTTTCTTCCTCGTTATTCAACCCCCGCTTGTAAATCTTCCACATGGTTATTTGAAGGGAAATGGGAAGAACAAAAGAAAAAGGGAAGAAAAAATTGGGTAAAGCGAAGAATGAGAGAGAAACAGGGAGATTTTGTTTATTAAGTTTATAAAATTGCGCATAAATTATATAGAGTGTATATCTAAAGTGCATTGAGCAATCATTGTATTCCTATTGCTTTCACCTTTCAGTGATTAGCAAATGAGCGAATATCTTTTAATATAGACGCAACACAGGTTCGTATTCAGGTTCTTCGAGTAAAGGTTTCAGAAATAGAACAATAACTTTACCATTAATTCTATGAAATATTCATGGGCTTCGCTAATTTTCCTTATTATTTTTACACTCAGTTACGGTATACTCCTAAAAGGAATTGGAAGTTAGTAATGTCTTCGAAGATATTTATCCTAGAGCATTTGATGACACTTGAAATGCATTTTATGTAAATTCTGAAGGTGAAGTCACTCCATACAGTGATTTTGAGAGGGCTCTGACAAGATACTGCGAATGAGTATATAGTCTGATTCTAAAAAATCCATTTCAACCTGTGTTACTTTAATAATTCAAATTGTGATTATTTATTAAGCATACTGCGGGTCAATCTGTATAAGGCTTTACAGGAATTAAAGTTTATGGTACCTGTATGCCGTCTTATCCCGATGTGATTACTAGATGCCCCGAAGTGATGTAGATGCTGCATTGTTTCACCTCATCCAGTTATATAGCACCGCCGGTTCACATTTAGGTATTTGTAGGTATTCGAGGAAAATCTGATTATTTGTTGTTGATATAAACGTCTTTTCATATACTTCAATCATACGTTAGCTTCGCATATTTGAAAATGATAAGGAAGTTTATCGCCGGTAACATAATTCATTTTTTAAAAGAATCACAAAAAATATTACACACACGCACACAGACATACACACATACACACATACACACACAGAGACTTATATGTATCTACGACACATATGTAATAGATATATCACCAGAGATAATTCAGCTCTTGTTCCATAGGTTCATAAAACAATGAACATCCTTAATCTATTTTCGAATATTATTGATATCTCCTCAGAATTATCTAGACTTGACCACCATCTTACCAATCCCAAAGAATCAACACCCTCCTCCAATCTATTTTTATACTCAGTAATTCTAGTAGGTAAGAGAACTGGCGGTAAAATTAGCATGTCGTAATCGAAACACAATTAATATCAGGCGCCCGTCAACAGGAATCTAAGCGCATATACTACAATATCAAGGTATGTATATTATAATATATTATAAATATAAAAGCAATGCTAATCTGGCTATTCTCCTGTAGACTGGAAAAAAAGGTTGACCAGCTTTAATCGGTTTTCGTTCCTTATTAAGTTCTTAACAGCGTTGTCTACATGTATGCGGGTGCGTATGTATATATGTACGTAAGCATGTATGTATGCATTCATGCATGTACGTATGTATGTACGCATGCACGTATATATGTATCTATATACTTACCGGCAACAATTAAAGTCTTTTTTTCCGAACTGTAATTTTGGACAGCAGTTTTATCTTTGAGGTGCACTAGGTATCACTGTATACATGATTGTCGTGTTAGTGGTAGAAGACACTCGGGTTATTTTAAGTATTATTGAGAATATCAAGTTCTCAAACTAAACATTGAGATACGATATAATATAATCATTGAGATATGATATTACCGCTTCTTTGGTAAGTTACATTCCGAATAGAATTTCGGTTTCCATTCCTTCTTTCCCATCGAAATGCGGTGATAATATTTCGTCTCAAAATCAAAATACTCCATCTAGATTAAAACTCAGATACAGCACGTGAGCACATTATGCGCACACACTTCAATTTCTATGTTTCAATGGATTGATTTGTAATTTGCAAAGACGGTAACAAGTAGCACTTGTAGTAGTTTGTGTTTGAGATCATCGTGGGGCTCCATATATTTCTTACCAAAAATATACATACCTGCATTTCCTTTACAAGATTTAGCATTTCTGAAAAAGTATTTTGTCATTAAATCATTTTATTTAATATACCTGCAATTTCATTGTAAACTGTGGGTTTACCGTTTAGTATACCTAACCCTATCACTTCTTCAGATTGTATAACTAACTACTTTGGATGTTGGAAATCAGTGGCCGATTCCACTTTGTTTAGACTATATCGCTGGCAGACGTGGATCTTAGTTATCAATCCATTGCGTAGGTGCGCGCGGCTGATGTGAGCCAAATAGCCTGAAACTGGACGGTCATACATATATATATCGTTGTCAGTAAAGTGAGGGAAGGTTCTGGGAAGCACCAGCATCGCTAGAAATAAGAATCAAAGCAACTCTTAACCATACGAGACCACGTTCCTAACGGCTGGCGAGAGAGACAGGCTCCCCTTCCACGACAAGTGAGATGGAGTCATATCAGCTCTGGTTTCAGAGTTAATCAATCTTCGTCAGTGACCCACTAATCCGTCGACTTGCCTACCTTATATAGATCACAATCGACTGATTTCGAAACGTTGATATATATATATATATATATATGCAAAACATCGAGCAGTTTCTGTTCCTTCAACATTTCTCAGGTAAAACATCTGAATCTTTTGGGCGGAAACAACCCGTGGTATTAAATATAATGCGAAGCGAAAAGAAAACTGCTTGTTTACATTTTAATTACTCCTTTTGTTTTTTTGTCTTTGATACATAATCGACTTTCACTCGATTACAACACTCGTAAGAGATTTGGAATTCCTCAAGCTAACATCCAGATGACTTGGCTAAAAGTTTTCCAAACCTAGTTCCTTCTAGCCTTTGACCAGTTACACTGTTTGGTGTACAACAAAATCAGATAAATTATTTTCGTTGGACATCATCTTACTGAAGAATTTGTGAAGCCATTTGCATATTAGGCCTGAACAAACGTAAAGCTGATTTGTTGATGTACAGTTGTTTTAAGACTCCGAATTTGGCCATTATTTCTGAAGCTTTTTCGGACAGTTTGTTGACAGACTCACGCATACAAATTACACTCGTCAATGTTACCTTATCCTAATATCAATTACCTACTTTTGCAACAACCGATTCTTCGATCATTTTTTACATCATATCCAACAATTCCGGTAAGTAAAGTTTCTTGTGTGTATTCCAATGTCGCATGACCTTTCCTTAGATAAGAGCACCTCAAAGAAAATGTCGAGGCACTAAATTATCAGAATAATGCAATGTTAGGTAATACAGATTTTGTGGACACGGTCTGAAGTACTTTATGTAATACTAACATACATGCATATATGCATTACACATACACACACAAACAAAAACACACACACACACACACACATATAAATATATATATATATATATTTATGCATATCTATTATATATGTATATGTGTATATGTGTATCTATATCTATCTATCTATCTATCTATCTATCTATCTATCTATCTATCTATCTCTCCATCTGTCTGTCTGTCTGTCTGTCTGTCTCTCTGTCTCTGTCTCTCTCTCTCTATATATATATATATATATATATATATATATAATCAGTAGCGAAGTTTGAATACTTTCGATAGAAACATTTAAATGCTGCCCGTGAAGTCCGAACATCTCATCCAGACAAAACACTCGAGTAAAACAATCTTTCGAATTTCGATAGCAATTTTATAACTCCATGATTGTACCACAGACTGGTTGTGGGGAGCATTCATTATGTTTCTTAACTTATGTATGCAGTTTATATTAAGAAATTAGTAGAAATAAATTGCGTTACATATCTATTTTGCATAACGATAAAAAGTTTAGAACTGCTAACACGACACTTAGGTCAGCTGCGTTTGTTATGCAACATAGATTAAATTCAGATCAATAATTAATATACATGATGAAAGACATTCTCCCCGAGTTTGATGGCCTTAACAAAATTCATTTAATTTTCAGAAATTAGTAGAAATAAATTGCGTTACATATCTATTTTGCATAACGATAAAAAGTTTAGACTGCTAACACGACACTTAGGTCAGCTGCGTTTTGTTATGCAACATAGATTAAAATTCAGATCAATAATTAATATACATGATGAAAGACATTTCCCGAGTTTTGATGGCCTTAACAAAATTCATTTAATTTCATTTATTTGGATTTCTATACATTTATAACAACAGTTTGCAATTCATACATAATGTCCTGTACCCAACGTATATACCTTGCTGAAATGTTGCCACCCTACTCAGATATTAGAAAATCAGAAATAAATCAGCCACATACACAGCCTATTTGATATGTATTCTGCCCAAGCGCAAATGATTGTATTATTTTGTAACAAAAACTCAATGTCTTATACCTAACTTCAAATCTTCAAATGAAATTTCAAATTCTTTAGGTGTTGTACTCTCACTCGATTGCCATGGAATGGCCAAAGAGAAGTGTGGTTCCAATTATTCACCAATTTCCAATACTGAGAATTACTGCAGGTATCGAGATCAATGTTAATAATTATATCTTTTCTTATTTGACGTATACAAAATGCTAGAAGTATTTAGATGAAGCTATGTTCTTTGACTAATAAAATATTGTGATCCGATAAATAATGCGGGTATTTTTATACTTCTTTTGATTTTCAAAATAAGCACAAAGTCCTTTCGTAATCTAAAATATACTCTCCTTCATTTTCTACAATCGACTCCCATTTACCTACAACATCTGTAAGGCCCCTCTTCCAAAATTCACTTGTCAGCAGCGAAAAATACTCCTCCAGTACTGTTCTGACCTCCTCTATAATATTCGTATATTTTCTGTCCAAATGATTTTTAATACTGAGGAATAAATGACAATCTGACGGAACAATATCCAGCGAAAATGTTGGGTTGGGCCTCGTTTTCCATTCAAACTGATCCGGTCTTTGGAATGTCATACTCACTACATGTGGCCAAGCATTATCCTGAGGGAAGAACACCTTTGGTCTTCAAAAAACAAGATGGTCTTTTTGGTTTTAGCTCTGACTTGAATGACTGGTTGAATGACCAAATCCAAGCTTCTTTCAGCAGTTACAATGGGATATGTTTTTCACCAAGGTTTGCTGGACAAACTCATCTTGCACTACTGACCTTCCAGTACGAGGCTCGTCTTCTAGACTATATTCCGCCTCCGAATTTCTGGAAACACCGTTGACACTGGCTTATGCTTTTTATGTGAACCCCATATACTGCATTAATAGTCCTTGCATTTTACGTTGCGTTTTGCCGTTTGAACTCATAAAAGCAAAATGAGCCCAATAGGCACCTTTATCAGTTCCACTATAACTTTGAAAAAAAATAAATATTAAAATGGAAATGAATTCTTCAAATTTTGCACTATCTATATGGATGAGGTAAAATTACTACCGGCTTTTATAGCAAGTTGATGCAGGTTGCTTATCGCACCCTCTCCGACTTATTTATGGGATGCCCCAATATATCCTTTTTCGTTTACAGAAATGAATTTAAAGTAAGTCACATGGAACAAGTGGTGGTTGCTCTCCCAAACCTGTTCCTCCCTGCAACGGGATCTAGGGTTCTCCTTTCACAATGGTAGTCTAGGGTTTACCTATATTTATAATTAAATAGGATAATTAAGAGATGTAATTTTTGTTATTCAACCGTCATGTCAATATGGAAACAATACATACATATTATTTGCTTATTTTCAATTGAAATTAGTTTAATCTTACAAGCGTTTAGTTTTGCAGCGGTGATATGTTTTCTGGTAGAATTATGTCCTTGCGGCGAGCTGGCAGAAATGTTCGCACGCCGGGTGAAATGCTTAGCAGTATTACGTCTGCTGTTACGTTCTGAGTTCAAATTCCGCCAAGGTCGACTTTGCCTTTCATCCTTTCGGGGTCGATACATTAAGTACTAGTTACGCACTGGGGTCGATGTAATCGACTTAATCCGTCCGTCTTTCTTTGTTTGTCCTCTCTGTGTTTAGCCCCTTGTGGGTAGTAAAGAAATAGGTATTACGTCTGCTGTTACGTTCTGAGTTCAAATTCCGCCAAGGTCGACTTTACTTTTCATCCTTTCCGGGTCGATTAAATAAGTACCATTTAAGTACTGGGCTCGATGTAATCGACTTAATACCTTTGTCTGTCCGTTTTTGTTCCCTCTATGTTTAGCCCCTTGTGGGCCATAAAAACTTAAGAATTACATCCTTGCGGAGAAATTTGAATTTCTCTTTAGTTGTTTGATAAGTGCGTATTACATTTCGGTTATTTTACTTACAACAACGTATCACATGAAAGGCGATTCTGAGCGCTTAATAGACAAAATATTAGCACATAAACAATATAATTAAAAACTTGATTGTTTAAACTGTACCTGAATGCATAAACAGTACTTGAATGCATAATTTTCAGCTGTTTGTTTATATTTCAGTCACTACTATAGGTTTCACAAATGTTTCTATCTCGAAAATCGCTACTGTACGGGATATTTCGCATACCTGCACGCTCATAATTGTTTGGTAAGATATTTGGATTACTTAAGTATCATATAACTAAACTATGAGATACTGAATATAACAACTGCATTAATTAGTTACTTTAAGTTACAATTGTCCTACCCTAACATTTTTGAAAAATAATTGTTTATATGTAGCAAGTTTTCTTTTCTTTAAACAAAATGCAATATGGTATAAGGTAGGAGGCGCCGGTGATGACAGAAGATGCTCTATTATTTCTTTTAATACATCTGACCATCCATAGAGTATCACTAGAACGATTTTTAATAAGATTGTAGTATGAAAGCATCTGTGGAAGCACATGGCCTAGTGGTTAGAGCAGCAGACTCGCGGTCGAGGGATCGAGGGTTTGAATCTCAGCGCCGGCGATGTGTGTGTTTATGAGCGAAATACCTAAGCTGCACGCGGCTCCAGCAGAAGGTAATAGCGAACTTCTGCTGACACTTTTGCCACAACCTTCTCTCACTCTTTCCTCCTGCATCTTGCAGCTCACCTGAGACGGACCGGCATCGGTCCACGTGGGGAACCTATATGCCCAGAAAACCAGGAAACCGGCCCCTAATGAGTCAGGCGTTGCTCGAGAAGGATCAAACATGAAAGCATCTATATTCAAATGACAACGATTAATTTCATATTGGTATATTTCTTAAGATTTACATCTGATTACAATCTAACTTACCACAGTATATCAACATGTTGTTTTTTTAGTTTACAACGACAAGAAAATCTCCGGTAAAGGTGTTGGAGTAAGTAATTCGTTTCTCGTTCCTTTGAATAGCCAATGCATTTCTACAGTTACTTCATTATGAATGATAATTCGTGTAATTCACTGTAATATTATTGAAACCTTGCTGCAGGACACGCAGTTGCGATTTTTCAGTTTCTGTAATTGGCTACAATAACACTGACATAAACTGAAGCCATACCGCCAGGCCTCCCACAATATAAACGTTATAAATAATAAAACAAATGACTTTATACTATGTCTATAATTTCATTGTTATTTAATTACAAGGAACTAATCTAAAATATTGATGCAGGCCTGACAGTGGTATTAACAAAATATTATAATGCAGTAACGGAAGTATTTGAGCTTAATTTACATCAAATATTTGAATAACCATATTATTCTTCCATTATAGGTGAAACGACACTCATTATTCAGTACTGCGGTTGTAACTCTATTACTCATATATATGTGAATAAATATTATGATACCACAATTGTATTTGTATATTATTTTGAAGTAATTGCACACTGGTTAGTAACGCAAACATAAAATACTTATATTAAATAAAATCAACTGAAGCATAGATGACTGCTATTATATGCATTGAAATTGTCATATCTTGGAATGCATTACGCAATATTAGGTAAATTGTAACAATATATTAAAATCTATTTCTGAGCTTTCAACGATTTGTAACCATCTAAATGTTTATTTGTTTATAAGATTCAAAGCATATATATATATGTGTGTGTTGTGTGTGGGTGGTGTGTGTGTGTATGTGTATATAATATTATATATATATATATTATATATATATATATATATATATATATATATATTACATATAGTTCAAAATACTAAAAGGAGAAAGCACTGAAGAAGGCAGGTGTAGGAACCAAAAAGCAGGTTGCATTTGTTTAAAGGTGGGAAAAAGGGAAAAGTCTTTTACGTTTCGAGCCCACGCTCTTAGACGGAAAGGGATAAGAAATAAAAAAAAGGGAGAAAGAACGAAAGTAACAGAGAGAGAGAAAAACTGTGTAGAGTTCAACACGGAGAGCTGTTGATTTTTGCGTATCAAAGTACGATAACCTGAAAAAGTTCTTATATTGCACGGTAGGCGACCGGGATTGCTAGTCTCCCGAAGAATAATACAAGTGTTAAGGAGTGGAGTAGATAATATCCTGGTTATGTTTCATACTGAGCGAAACGTCAGAAGTCGTAAATATTCATGCGAGGTGTATACCACATGTTATTCTTCAACGAAAGATAACTTCATTAAATGGAAGTTTACATTGTCCAAGGGGATACATCTTAACATACGGAAAATTCAGTCAGGAAGGGATCGAAACTTGCGTGCTCCTTACACATTCTGATTGAATTTCCAATGTTTTAAAATGTAAACTTTCATTTAATCAAGATATCTTTGGCCTGAAGACTAGTCTGCGACATCCACCTCGATGAGGTCCGCTTGATATCAAAAATATGTATCCCAGATTTTATCACTCCATTCCTTAACTAGTGTATCTTTATATATATATATGTACATATATTAGTGTGTGTATATTTCTATATAGTATATATATATATATATATATATATATATATATATATATATATTATATATATATATATAGAACTGTCCGAGCGGGCACCGACCTAAAAGTCATCACAGTGGTCAAGGTTAAAATAAAATGAATTCCTCGCTTTTTTCAAGAACATCAATTTTTTATATTGAATGATATCAACACTATGAACTATTTTTTATATTGAATGCATATCACCACTATGAACTACTACATCATACTCTTTAAACATATAGCATGAACTCACTTCACTACTATATGAACTTTTGATGTCTGACTCTATTGTATATTTTATATGAATTTTTATATTTGATAGCATGAACTATCTTTTTTTTATATAATTTTTTTTGATAAGGTTCATCATTTCAAGAACCGAAACATGTTAAATAAATAATGTATATATAAAATTAAAAATTTGTCTAATATAGAAGCATTTTCGAAACTTCATTTTTTACAAATATATATTAATATATATATAATATATATATATATATATATATATATATATATATATATATATATGTGTGTGGTGTGTATTCATATACATATTAAACACATATACATATATGCACACACACACCCACACCACACACACACACATATATATACATATATATATAGATGTACGTATACGAAAAAAGGATGAGAAAATCCAGGTAGGTATTAATAGCGCATTCAGTTTTCAACGAATTGCAGTATCTTTGTCCAGTAATCGAACACCAGTAAACGTAAGTAGAATACACAAAGATGATAATTCCTTAAGTATGACAAATAGATGTAAATAACGTTTAGAATAATTTTGAGAAATTCGAAGTATCTAACAACAAAAATGCGTAAACAGAAAATCACATCTTTATAACCGAATTCATTTTATAAAGCCAACAACAGTTTCAAATGTATTAGCATATTTAGTTGCAGAAAATATTACTGGAATAAATAATTCTGAAAATATACGTTAACACAACGTTTTGAAGGTAACCAAAATTTGTGAACTTAATAAATATTTCTAGTACACGGACGCCTACTGAAAAGAGGACGTTTAGAAGAAACTATACCTATCTATCTATCTATCTATCTATCTATCTATCTATCTATCTATCTATCTATCTATCTATCTATCTATCTATCTATCTATCTATCTATCTATCTATCTATTTATTTATCTATCTATCTATCTATCTGTTTATTTACGCATGTATATATGTATGAATCTATCAATATAATTATATATATATATATATATTTGCACACGCGCACATACACACAAACGTACGCACACACACACACACACACCCACAACCACACACACACACACACACACACACACATATATATATATATATATATATATACAGATATGTTTTGTGTGTGTATATAACAAAGTCTTATTGAGGAGTTATTAATCAGAGTAAGATACTTTATTAGCTTTCTGATAATCAAGATGAACCATACGTAAAGAACTCTTCGCATTCCTGTGCCGAGGTCCAGAGTTAAGTTTCATAATCCCCTTTTTTTTTGCAAATCCATGATTGTATTCCCAATCTACATTCTTAAACAGAGTGATATACATGACAATGATGAAATAATTGTCCAGTAATATTCTTTTATTGTAGGAAATTTCGCTATAATGACTATCGGTAACAGCTGTAAGTCGAATTAATAAAAGTAAATAAATATATAAAGGCCATTATTTACAACCTGCCATGTGTACATATAAATAACGCAAACATGAAAATAAAATCGATATCTTATTTTAACACAAATATTTATGAAAGTTACATGAAAATACTATGAAATAATAAAGAGTAAATTACGGATTGGCAGCACTAAGTAGTGATAAGTAAAATCGCAGTTTTATTATGAGTGCGAATATGCTTGCTGCATATTCGAACTCGGGAACAAGCTACTCGTTGCGTTTTGTCAAGGAAAAAATATCTCCTTGACAAATGGTGTGCATACACCTAGATCAGTTCATAATGCCACATCCCTAGACTGTGAGGTTCTAGTATTTCGGAGTATTTATCTCCTCTTCAGTTCCAGACACTATGCAGACAATGTGATTGAAGAGACATACTCACTTCTGCGTTTTCAGTGACTGTTAGCGCTACATGGCGGCACATCATCAGTAAATTATGGAGTGAGAGCGCTAAGCAGTGATGATCAAGATTGTAATTTTTTTTTATGTGTCCGAATATGCTTGATGCAAATCTGAACTGGACAACAAGCTGCTCACACAGTTTTATCATGGAGAATATATCTCGCTTGTTGACAAAGGAATGATTCACGTCGCAGCACCAGCACGTAGAATCGTCTGCCTAGTGTCTGTGACCGAAGAGAAGATAACTACTCCAAAATGTTAGCATCTCACTGTTTAGGTAGGTGGCACTGCGAGCTGCACTAGGTGTATACGCTCCATTTGTCAAGCAGCAAGATATATTCTCCATTACGAAACGCAATGAGTAGATTCTTCCCCAGGTCGAACGTACGTTGAGCATGTTCTGACTAATACTAACAGTACAAACAAAGAATTAATTTATTGAATAAAATCACCATTGCCCTCGACCACGGCGTCCAGACGTCATCGGTATCTTCTACAACTTTTCAGGACGGTCTACTTGTTTAAGTTGGTGGATGCCGCCATAATCCTTGCCTTCAGTTTCCTTGGTGTTACAAAGAGCTTTTTCACTTTCTCGCTCAACTGCGCCTCACACATAATAATCGAAGGGGTTGCAGTTTGGGGATTTAGGTGTTAAGGATGATGTAGTTGCAGACATTCTCCGACAGCCATGACTGGGTTCTGCTGCTTGTGTGACAAGGTATAGATTCCTGTTGCTAGACAGAGGGCGCTGTATCAGCCACCATCTTGACCCAGGGAAAAATTATTTTCTGCAGGCATTTGATGAATGCCTCCGTGCTGAGTCTGAGGCCTTGTAGGAGGATGAAAGGAAGCATAACGCTGCTTTCACTAGTGATCCTTTCAAACACTATGATGTTGATTGGATGCTACGTATTTATCAAACTCAGTAATCTGAAATGTTTGTGTTGCAGCTTCAGGTACGAATCACAAGAAGTAGCACAGGAAGTAGTTTCTAAATTACAGGCAGAGTGAATTGCATCATGGTGCGGTTTCTCACAGACAGAGGTCAAATGAGCCCACTACACTGTATAGTTGACAAAAACAAACAATGCGCATGCGCACAATTGAAGATATAAAATGGCAACAATGTACCCATCGCAGCCTGTATATATATATATATTCGAAGGCGGCAAGCTGGCAGAAACGTTAGCACGCCGGGCGAAATACGTTGCCGTATTTCGTCTGCCGTTACGTTCCCAGTCCAAATTCCGCCGAGGTCGACTTTGCCTTTCATCCTTCCGGGGTCGATAAATTAAGTAGCAGTTACGCACTGGAGTCGATGTAATCGACTTAATCCCTTTGTTGTTGTTTCCTCTGTGTTTAGCCCCTTGTGGGTAGTAAAAGAAATATATATAATATATATATTATATATTATATATATATATATATATATATATATATATATATATATATATATATATATATATATGTATATATATATATATATATATATATGTATATATATATATAATATATGTATATATATATAAGTATAATATATAATATATATATATAATATATATATATATATACGTTTAAATATTTGTTGTGCAAGATTTTTTATGTGAAGTCGTGTGCTGAAACAGATATTGTTATATTTCGGAATGGTCATATTGCCAGTTTAGCCAATAAAAACACACGCACTATATATTTGGTGTTATTTTGCTTCAGTGATATTTATTTTTTACATTAATCTTAATCTTATTTCGGCCAGAGTTCTTTCGTCACACTCCTGTGACCGCATCAGTGGTCCTTTCTTTTCTTCTCACTTATTTGTGTCTCTCCTTACTAACCGTCAGCCATTTTGTATTTCTATTGTATGTTTTCATTTGCGCATGCTTATATCTCTATGTGCGTCTATGTTTATTTATTGTGTGTGGGGGGATGCCTGTAATATTTGTATATTCTGTTTCATTTGTTTCACTTGGACCACGGGCTATACGTCCCCTGCCAAATTCAAGATCACAACATACATGTACACTGCAACATAATTTCTTTTCCTCAACAGGCCCTGCCCTATTTTAACATTGTCCCGAGGGGGAGATCAAAGAGGAAAAGGATCCATCAACTTCAAACAGAGTTGGATAGATTCCTTCAAAGAATACCAGATAAGCCCACCCATAATTGGATACAACTCACCCAGAAGAACTCACTACTTGAACAAATATGGATACAACTCCCCCAACAAGAACTCACTACTTGAACAAAACTTGACTTAAACAGGATTCGAGTAATCCTATCAGGTGGTGCTATTAAGTTAGACATGGCTGGAACAATCTCTGGTCGAAAACATATCTAATTTTATCTAAGTTATATATATATATATATATATATATTATATATATATATATATTATATATATATACATATATTAGGGAGGCAAAACTGGAAAATTACATCATAAAAGTCAGAGTAGAGATACATCGATAACATAGTTAATATTATATTAATAAATAAATATATAATGTATAACTATGTTTATTTAGAAAGGTTTGAGATGTCTTATGATCGTTTTATGAATGTATTAGCTTTCGAAAGGAAATCCAGAATTCATAATCATTATTAGGTTCTCATCCCCTCATCACACAAAAGGATGAATTTCCGTGTAATCAATCGCATTGAATAGATGCTATATAAAATATTATGATAAAGCTATTATTTAAAAAGTTATTGGTATATAAATAAGCATAGTTATACTTTATATATTCATTTACTAATACAATAGTATTTATATTATGGACGTATCCCTTCTGTGAATTCTATGATGTAATTTTCTTGCTTTTACTTTCTAATGTAGAATTGCTCAATTTGAAACTCTAAATACAATTAAAAGTTTAAACGTTTCTCATATAAGGACACTTATCTGAAACCAAGTATACACTATTCTCAAACAATATATTTGATTAACTGTATATATATATATATATATATATATATATATATATATATATATATATATATATATTGTTTGTGAACAGCGTGTACTGGATTTCAGATAATTGCTCTTAAATATGAGAAATTTTAAAAATCTCGCTGTCATGTTCTTGTTAGCACATTTCCCGCCACAAAAAAATCCCTAATTTGATTTAATTTGCTTTGCAGGAAGGACTGTTTCAAATCAGTTACATATCGTCCTTTCCCCTCGTTACGCGGAGTAGATGAAACAGCGACAAGTGATGAAGGGGAATATTCTTTATGTTGCATGTCCCGTTTCTTTGTTTTTTTCGTTGTCCGAAAGAAAGTTCATTTTCTATGTTTTCGTTTGTATGTTTTCGTTTCTCATTGTGTTCAACGGTTTTTTCGATGTCCTGTACCCATATATGCATGTATATATACATACATATATAGGTATGTACATATATGCATCTATATATGCATATATTTATATATTATTTATATTATTATATGGTCGAACGCCACTCATCCTTTTCCAATATATATATATATATATATATATACAGAGAGAGAGAGAGAGAGAGAAAGAGAGAGAGAGAAAGAGAGAGATAGAGATAGACATAGATATATATTTCAGGACAACCGCCAACGTAACAAAACGCTCTTACATACCAATAATGTTCCCTGGAACACTGTGCAAAACCCCCAAGCGTATCTGTCCTAAAGATTCTTGTCAAGAACACAAACTATCTTTCACTTGCAAACTTCAAACTTTCACCCGTCGCGATCACAGTAAATTCGTATTAGACTTTAACATGCGCGTTCTTACCCATGACACATACGCATATACACTCACGGTAACAAAAACTTACACACCCTCACAAGATTTCAAATACACACCCACATATATATATATAAATCTGCGTGTATATGTTTAGATGTGTACATATACATGCATGTTTGTGCATACACAAACGGACGCACGCACACAAACTCACCGACACACACATACAGATAGATGGAAAGGTAGTCAGTAAGACAATCAGTCAGACATCATACTGCTAACAACAGTCACACAAATACATACAGATACGATATGTGCATGTGTTCGTGTGTTTCTCCTCTTAGCAGCAATATATATATGAACTATTTCGAGTGTAGAGACAAGAACACGTGTACACATCGTATCTCTATGTATTTGTGTGCCTACTGTTAGCATCATGATGTCTGGTTGTCTGTCTTACGGATTACCTGTATATCTATCTATCTATCTATCTATCTATCTATCTATCTATCTATCTATCTATCTATCTATCTATCTATCTATCTATCTATCTATCTACCTATCTATCTTCGACATGAACGATTGCTAGTCAAATGGGCTCCACGTAAGTTGGCCACTTTTACTTGTTTAAAACTCCTTGTTGTCAAATATTTTGTTTTAATCGTTGTGCAAGTTCATTCACTAAAAAACCTGAGAATTATTCACGTAGAATTCCGCCCTGTATGGGCGAAATTACCAAAATCTTTCAAAACTTTCGAGGGTTTCTTTTAGCCATTTTTCATTTTGAAAATGGCAACTAGAAACCACGTGGCTAGCCCGCCAGTCATGCGGAACGGTAGCGAAACACTATTGCTACTACTAGCTGCTAAACCTCGCAGCTTGAACACCACTGTCACCACCACCAACAACAACAACAACAAAACTAACGTCGCAAGACCATTCACCATCACCGCGACCAAAGACATTAATTTAGATTTTCCCCCACTCCCTACACCACTTGTCGATGAAAAAAGGACGGAGAAAGGGATTTCAAATACGAATACAGACAAAAACATGAATGCCAGCACCACCACCATCACTACCAACATCAACAACAACGAAATCAGCACAAAGCAGCCTACCAAAGACAACACCACCAACACCACTACCACGACTTCAACTGCTACAACTAACTCTTCAGCTGCTAACACCGCCAAAATTAAAATGAATTTCGCGGATGTGACAAAACAAAAGCGAACAATCGTGAAATTCACCACACAGGAAATAAACCTCACAAAAGCACTCTTCACCAAAGAAGGAGATAAACTGCATCTTCACATTCCACAACACATCGTGGAAAACACACAAAAAAAACAATAATCTACAAAGTCATCAACAAGAAAACAAGACGACCAGAAAATGCACCGCAGGAAAAAAATTGAAAAATACGTTCGTCCTGCATGGGACTCTAATGAGTATATCAGTTGGGGAAATAAGTTTGGTACAGTCCAAGTACGTTTCCTCAACGAAAATTTAGCAAAACAATTTTCCACATTGGAGCTGCATTTAGACAACTTGGTAATGATACCAATCTATTTAAACCAGAGAGTGAGGAAAGTCCAAATAAAAAATGTACCACCTGAAGTCGAAATACAATGGTTAGTCTCTGCTATCTGCTTTGAAATGGCAGAGACAAACATCCTTGAAATCGCTGTTCCAGGACAGAAAGACTGGGTGGGAAAATCAATCCAATTCCTTCTTCAATTGGATGAAACAAGAGAAAAGATACCCACCGCTATAGAAATGCCAGGGGGCTACAAACTTTATGTAGTGGTAGAGGGCAGGCGACAACGTTGCTATTTGTGTGGAAGCGAAACACACTTGAAAAAGACGTGCCCAACCACTGCACACCAAGAGCAACAACAACAACCACAACCGCAACCAAAACACCCCGAGAAAAAAGCTCTACTACCCACACCACCATCAACACAGAAGACGACAAGAGAAGCACACCAAGCTAATCCGTCAACAACCAAAAATTACTCAACACCTGAAAAAATACCAACACCACCAACAACAGCAAGAACCAAAGGAACAGAAAAACAAAGAAAATATGCAAAAACTGATTCCCCATCCCTTATACCGCACTCACCACACACAAACACTCAACAACCAACAGCAATGAAAACAACAACACAACCACTTACACAGACATATATAGAAGCCTACAACATACCCCTACCCCCTACTGATTCCTCAGAAAATTCGTCGGAAGACGAAACCAATGAGGAATGGCAAATAGCTACAAAAAGAAGGAAAATAAAGAGCAGAAACACAACCAAACCAAATGCAAACACAAACAAAGCAGGGGGAATATATCTCCCGAAGACATTTCAAAACCCAACACAAACAACAGCCACACCAACACCACAAAAATATATACAGCAAACATGCTCACAGCTATAGACACCAAAAACACAAATTTGATGGAATACATCCAATCAAAAACAAACATAACAGAAGATGACATAAAAACAAACAATCACCCATACACAACACCACCAGACCACATCAAAATATTACACATCTCCAAAAGTCTGCACCACACACTCAAAGGCATTTTCCCCAGTGCGGTTGGTAAATGCCAAAAATATCTCACAAAGAAACTGTACTGGGATCTTCTCGAGGACAAACCAACGGAGGAGAAAGCAAAAACTTTCGAGCAGTAAGTAACCCTCTGTTCCTCTCACTTGTATTCTAATTCATTAGGACTATGATCAAGATTGGTTGTGTAAATGCGCGTGGCTTGGGGTCCCTTGGAAACAAGGGTACCTCTTAAATGACATAAAGTCACATAAGTTAGAAATCATAGCCATAAGTGAGACCAGACTCCACAAACCGCGGGCCCTAAAGACCATGTTTGGCGGACAGTTCAACATTTATTTTTTCCCCTGTCTGCCGAGAATGGGCGGTAGTGGCACCGCGGTACTTTTTCACAAGAGTCTGGATCTCAAAGTAAGGACAATATTCGTAGACCCGGAGGGTAGACTGGTCGTCCTGGATGTCGACGGCAGCAATGGGTGCGCTTTTCGACTTGTATCAGTCTACGCACCGCCCTTAACAGGTCGGGCGGATTTCTTTCAACGTCTAGAAGTATTCTTGGGAACGTCTCGTCCTTTACTCTTAGTGGGGGATTGGAATGCTACCTTGGACACGCATGTAGATTACGTGGGTAGAGATAGGAATAGACGGAGATGCAAATGCCTCAGAGACCTGCTCAGACGCTTTCAACTGTCTGACAGTTTCCGACTAGACCACCCGAATGCACCAACGTAGACATGGAGCAACTGCATCAGGTCGTCGAGATCGTATCTAGATAGAATACTGTGTAGGACAGGAGATAGAGATAGCATAGGATTTCCACAATTCCACATAGTCAGCTACAAGGATCACAAACTTGTGACATGTACACTAGACTTAGGTAAGAGACTTAGGCAGGGTCCCGGATACTGGAAACTAAACGCGTCTTTCCCATCGAGACAGGTTTTCAGAGACCGGATTAGCACAATAGTAAAGAGGGCTTTGGTGGTTTGCCCTCAAGAGAGCAGTAAAAGCAGAAGCGATTAGGTACAGCAAAGCACTAGCCATAGATAGAAATAGAGTAGAGGGTGAGCTAGTTAAGAAGATAGAAGAGCCAATTAGAAGCGGCATCGCATCCGACGTTTTGGCGGCGAGGTTGGACCTCGACCAACACTTCAACGCCAAACACGGAGGGTGTGCTGTCAGAACAAGGATCTAAGGAACGAAGGTGTTGGAGTTGCGAGAGAGGCCCGGGTGGCAGAGGCGCAACAGGGCAACAAAGCCACCATTCGGTCTCTGGTAGATGAGCAGGGGCGCGAATTGCTCGAGCCAAGTAAAATGTGTGAGGCCTTTCAACAGCATTTTGCCCGACTGTTTGGGACGAGTGGCGGGCAAGAACGTAGGGTGGACTTCAGTGCCTACCTACACAGACTACCACGACTCTCAACAAGAGCGGCAGGGTGCTGCGAAGGGGCCATCACGGCGACGGAAGTGCAGGATGCGATGGCAGAATGCTCGAGGGACAAATCGCCGGGTTTGGATGGTCTACCCTACGTGCTTTACAGTTGTATGTCAGACTTGTTTGGAGACGTCGTGGCAGCGGTGTACTGAAACTGGCAGCAAAACGGGAGCATTCCTGGTTTTGTGAGCCGAGGAGCCGTAACACTGCTGAAGAAAAATCTAAACAAGGGAAATGTAATAGATAACTCTAGGCCCATCACTCTGCTTAATGCAGACTTGAAAATTTTGGCCAAGGTATTAGCCAAGAGGTTGGCGCTTGTCATCGAGAAACTGGTCAACAAGGCGTACCGGGCCGGATCAGCTATGACAACCTCCACCTGATGCGCTACATCATACACAGGGTAGTTAACGAACCTGGCACGGGTGGGGCGCTGATCAATTTGGATCAATCGAAAACTTTCGATAGGGTAGACCATCGACACCTGGAGGCTGTCCTCAGAGCGGCTGGCTTCGGTCCCGTCTTCCGTGGCTGGATAGCCGCTTTTTTGTACAGAGGCATCCGTTCGGTAAGTCGCGTAAATGGACATCTATCGAGAACTTTCGACATCGCACGTTCGGTCCGTCAGGGATTCCCCCTCTCGTCGCTTCTATACGTATTGACTCTCGAACCATTATTGCGGAAGCTGGCAACTCTGATGGGCATCCCGTGAGAACTGGGATGCGAGACGAGCGTGTCTGCATACGCGGACGACGTCACCGTCATAGTGTCTAGCCACGATCACATCGAGCAGATCGGCGAGACACTGAAAAACTACGAAGCGGTGACAGGAGCGAAAATCAACCGGAAAAGTCAGTGGAATTGCGACGAGGCACCTGGAGAAGCAAGCCCATGCCGCCCACCAGCGCCTCCGTTGTGGGACGCTGGACCGACGGTCCGGTCGAGTTGCTCGGGGTCTGGTACGGTCCGGACCACCAGATGGAGAAGAACTGGAACGAGATAACGAGTAGGGTGGTCACTCTCACCCGGCAATGGGCCGACAGGAAACTGTCCCTAAAAAGTCGGGCGGAGGTGGCGAACACGTACATCGCATCCGTCATCAACTACCGCCTGACCGTCGTGCCTTGTCCCGACCCTACCATCACCAAACTAGAACGCATTCTCTTTCGCTTCTTGTGGAAAGGATGCGTCCCAATGGTCAGGCGATCCCTTTGCTGTCAACACCCGTTAAAGGAGGATTGGACATGCCGTGGTTGATGATGCACAAACACGCGCTGGGACTGCGACATCTCAGGCTCTTCGTAGACGACGGTGATCAGGTGTGGTCGCCGTTTGTGAGGCACATTTCCCGCAGCTTGTCTCCATGACCGAACTGCAGTCGTGGATCAAAAAGATACCGAGGAAGGCGAAAGGCACCGCGAGTGTCGCGTTGCTCTCAAGCAACTCTGCCGTCCCGGGTCGACCCTGAGTGACTCCATCAGAACCCAAGCATTCTATAGGAGATTAGTGGAGGGAAGGTACGACGACGAGCTCGGGGCGCACCTGGAAGTCGACGAGGAATACCCGACCCGCCTGTTAGGGACGACTTTCGGGCTAGGGCCGACGGACAACTTCCAGAGATACCTGGGATAGCAGTGCTACCGAGGAGCGCTACCCGTTCGGGATAAGCTCTACAGACACGGCTCGAGAAACACGAGGCCGACCTGCCCGAGATGCGGTCAGAGCGACGAAACCGTTCTGCACGCACTCGTGCAGTGTCCAAAAATTTCCGATCAGTGGGCTTATGTCGAACAACTGCTGTCACGTGTGGGACGAGTCTGTTTATCAACTGAGTCTATCCTCAATATTGTCACGCATCCTTCCTTCAAACGGGAAGGAAGAACTATTTTCATCATCGTTGTGGCTATGGTGTAAGAATGTATCTGGTGGATTTGTCTAAAAGGATTGGAGACAAACACTTTCCTCTCTGGTCAATCTCTCATCAACTTCTTCAAGTACCACTTGAACAGGAAAGTGATAGTAGAGAGACAAGTTTTGTCTAGCGAATGTTTAAAAAAAAGATGGGTGAATGAGGCAAGAATGGCACGTATGAATGACGAAGCGACCTTGAGCATAATCCTATGAACCCAGAAATTGAAAACAGAGGGTTACCTACTTGCAAACAAATGTGGTAACATATAACAATATTGACCGAGGTTACTGTGGTCTTTTTCATAGGCTTTTCTTCCCACGGATAAATCTTATCTGCTTTCCCCTCTACACCGTACATCATGACACTGTGATACACGATCCCTATTGATTGTTTTTTTTCCTCTCCCCCATAATTCCTCTTTTTTCTTCTTTTATCTTTTTTCTTTTCTTTTGTTTCTTTTACTTTTTTTTTCATCCCCCAAAAGAAAAGCTCTACCTTGTAATTTGTCCCATCTGTGTGCAGCCCTGTGTGGCCAATAACGAAACTTATCTATATATATATATTATCTCTCTCTCTGTCTGCCTCTCAATGTATCTATCTATCTATCTATCAGTCAATCTATCTGTCTATATATCTGACTACCTATCTATCTATCTATCTATCTATCTATCTATCTATCTATCTATCTATCTATCTATCTATCTATCTATCTATCTATCTATCTATCTATCTATCTATCAATCTATCTGTCTATGTGTGTGGTTGAGTTTATGTGTGTGTAAGCGTGCATGTATTCACACATATGCATATATCTGTACACTACTAAACATATACGCGGAAATTTATACTTATATGTGCGTGTATTTGACGTGTGTGTGATTGTACGCGTGGAGTTTCATTCCCGGTAACTGGTGGATAACAATTTCAGAATGCCTAAACGCAAGCTTATAGATATAGTGACAGAGAAAAACGGATGAATATGGAACAAGGGGAGGAATATGTGAGATGGATGTCTCTTGGAGACGGGTTGTATAGATATTAGTATTTATCAGCAGGTTTTAAATGATGAGCCTAATAGATCTGATTGTTGTTAGAAGAAAGAACAGGGAATTTAGATGCGTTGTCAATATAGAATACGGGGATCCTAAGAAGCAGTAAAGAAGAATCTGAAACTACAGACATAGGTTCTTGTGAATCAGTAGTCAATGTACCGACCTCATATCTCAGGAATTCGGACAGGGAACTGCAAGATAATCCTGATTCTCATCAAGTCTGAAAAATACTAACAGCCCCTTTCTTGTGGTTGTAGGCTCTATAGACATTCTGTAGAAATGTCCCACTAATGGATCGAATGAAATGAGAAGAAAAATAAGGTAAAACAATGAAAAGTGTAGTTGATAGAATGGAGGGTACTCTGTTATGGGATAAAATATTAGGGAGCAAGAAACAGAGTGGGTGGAGGTATATAGGGACGTAATATACGTAGTAAGACCACGAAACCTCTCGGGGGGGGGGAGGAAACTAATTGAGGAGGCATAGACCGAGCCTGGTACCCGAGATGTGGAGTGAAGGTGGAAATAGGCGTAACTTTTAGACAATCAAAGAAATTTGGGGATGATTTCATTTAACAATTGAGAAGCTGTATAAACAATATATGGTAGACAGATGGTAAACGTTATACATGTAATTAAAAACGTCAACCAAAACTATCGTATATAAAAATATATGTATCTTAAAGCAATTGTATATTATACGAATCGTTAAAAACGACAAGGAAATATTATTATTTGTGTATCTACCGTTTTATCTTTCTATCTATCTTTATCTCTCTCACATAAAAAAATCATATATTATTCAGGTAATTCTGTATTATACGAATCATTAAAAACGACAATTTAGAATTATTGTTTGTCAAATATATAAAATAGTCTATCTATTCTCTATGTATCTATCTATCTATCTATCTATCTATCTATCTATCTATCTATCTATCTATCTATCTATCTATCTATCTATCTATCTATCTATCTATCTATCTATCTTTCTTTCTTCCTTTCTTTCCCTCTCTATGTCTCTGTCATTATTTCTGTCTGTCTGTCTCTCACTGTATATATATATATATATATATACATATATATACACACACATATATAGGATGCATTAACAATTTAAAGCATATGTTGCAGCACATATATCGTTGCATACAGCAAGGCCCACGTCGAATTCCTCATATCACCAAATATTAATTTTAACAAGAAAATCAAAGATGATATTTTTTGCACTTGCTATCTTTCTAGCTTGCAGTAAGTACCCATATTTAAGCGTATACAAGTCTGAATTATAATGAATATATCAAAATCATAATTTAATACAAACGCCGAACTTTTTTTCTCTGTCCACCGTCTCATCAAATAATTATAAAACTAAATATTATCCAACTTTAAACGAAGTTAGTCAGATTTTTTGATTTCCATGATATTTATATAATTCTTTAGAAATGACGATAAATGCTAACTTGTCGTCATTTGTAAAGAATTGTATCAAACTCATGGAAGTAAAAAATCGTGCAGTTTAAAAGAAAGTATCTGATTTCCATCTATTATTCTGATCAGAATCAAATGTTATAGATTATGATGTAAGTATAGCATATATTTAATCATCAATTAGTTATGGCAAAATTGTATATGCTGCCATGTGTTGTGTATGGTGTAATTATATCAATCACTTAATAAATAAAAGGTGAAATTATACTTCGCATATGGAGCCAAGAACCACATATTATTCTGACTACAACGAAATATAAAACTATATGTTGTGTTTATAACAACTATTCAATAATTAAATTATTCTTTACATATTGTCACAATTTTATTGCAGGTGTTGGCGTGTCAAGCGAATGCATTAAGTTGGCAAGAAAACGTTGTTCTGAAAGTTATGGGGGATATTTTACACAGGAAAACTTCTGCAAGTATATACGATTTCATTGCTTGTTCAATATTCTCCTTACTGTAATGCACACACACACACATATAGATGAATGCATATATATGTATGTTTGTATGTGTGTTTGTACAGATATATGTATATATGTATATATATGTTTGTAAATGCACGCGTGTGTGTGTGTATCTGTGTATATAATTGTTATTATTCCATGTACTCCTTAAACTAGGCTCATTAAAGAACCCTTAGCTGCCAAGAACCTTCTCAAGTATTCTGGTCCTCCCTAATAACACCCGTTAATGAAGGCTATCTAAAACTTGATTTTATCCCATTCTTCTCTATATATCTGTTCAAAAAATTGAGGAATAGATTCTTATGCCCCTCCTAGTGCAAGGTTACATTTTTGCTTACGCTTTCTATAGCTTTTGTAATATGGTAGACTGAAAAAACAAAGTGCAGAAATTAAAAGGTCTCAGGGTGAACATGTTGCTGTATTTAATTACTAAGCAAATGCTAGATTTTAGCTGCTATTAAGGTCATTTACTTCCTCAAACCCATTAAAATATGAAAATGTGGGAATTTTAGAATTGTTTTGACATTAGCAGAGTTTGGAGGTGGTTGAGGGAATAAATGATCTAGACTGATCTAAGCAAATATTTACCATTTTTCTAATGATAATATTTAGGAATTTTTAGGTCTAAATATTTTACTTTTCATTCCACCCTATATTACGCAATCTATATACCCGCACACCCATACATGTGTGTTCCGTTGGATTGACATAAAAATAATTTTAGAAATTAAAAATGTTTGAGAACTAAAATCATTCTGTATATTATTACTAGAAAAATGCTAAAATCATATTATTATCATTATTATTATGTTAACATGAACCCTTCGAATGACAACACATCTGCATGGGCACATTATATGAAGTTGTGTGTGTGAGTGTGTGTGCGTGCGTGCGTGTGTGTGTGTGTGTGTGTGTGTGTGTGTGTGTGTGTGTGTGTGTGTGTGTGTGTGCACGCGTGAAAGCGTGTGTGTTTGTGATCGCGAGTGTTTCAACAGCACATGAAAATTAAAGTTGATTTCTTTATGTTCCGTAAATTTCCGGATCGCGAACCGTTTGTTGATATACACCACACGTTTTCCGAGTATTTTTGTCTTTCAGAAATCTCAAAGCATTCCTTGCCTGTATGGATGGGATAAATAAAGTCTGTGATGAATACTTTGAAGCTCTCGGCTCCAGTGTATGCTCGGTAAATGTCATTTTCATAATAATCGAAATAATTATTTCCAAAATGAATCATTCATAAAAATTCTAAATCAGAACCGTTGAACTCTTTTAATTGTTTCAGCTCGGGAACCGTTGTCGTGGTAAGTCGCCGCCAGGTGGTGTTGCCCCTTTTTCATCAACGTTCCTTTTATAAGCAGTATTTGTTGTATGCGAGTGTAGGTGTAGTTGCGCCCGTTTGTATTTCCTAGCATGCAGGTCGTTACTTCGGGACCCTTCCCAATAGGCAATGCAATTCAGTTTGAAAACATCTTTGTCCACTAACTTTAGCGACATTAAGTCTTTCGTGTAACTATTAAGGAGCAAACTTTTGAATTCCATGTTATTGCAGTCTCTAATCCTTACTTTGGTGGAAATTTCGAGATCATATTAACTTTTCGTGTTAACGTTCGGTTCTAGTCTTTCCATGAACTTCCAGAACTATATTTCAGAATGTATATCCCTATTTCTTTAATGCACACAGGGAGATAAACATAGAGAGGGAAAAACGCGGATAGACTAATGTATTGTGTCGATTACATCGACCGCAGCACTTAACTGGTACTTAATTTATCGACCCCGAAAGGATAAAAGGCAAAATCGACCTCGACGGGATTTGAAATCAGAACGTAGCAGCAGACCAAATACTGCTAAGCATTTCGCCCGGCGTGTATATTCTGCCTTCATTCCCGAGGCTACTCTCATAAATTTGAGTTTATCCGTGTAGCTTCTCTACTGTACTGATACGATCATCATAGTGTAGCTTCGTTATACTGCTTCGCGTTCTGCTATTAATTATACTTCATGTGGCGACCAAAGTTAGGAGCAATAGTAAAACAATAAAAAAATGTGTTGCATTTAGCATGCTGATGGCATAGGCTTTGGAGTCGCTCAACATTAAGTTGAATATTGTTGTCCTGTAGACTGACTCTAAGTCTTTTGCAAGTATGTGGGATATGCACAGATCTGTATTGCTTGTGAGACTTTTGCTGCATTTCTTACGAGATTGGAAATTTCTGTGTTAGAGGCCATATCTAAGACGGCCACAATGAACAGTAATACCCTGAGGACATTACTTTCCACGATAATAACAGCGAATAGTGTCTAATGTATATTTTGCGTTTCATATTTATCTATATTCCATAGTTTCTTGTTCAGCATTCTATTATTGTGTGGGCTTGAGAGGTTTTCCATAATGCTATCAATAATCCATTTACTAATACTATATAACTCGGACTTAGAATGACGTGTTACTCGTAAAGAATGTTCTTAGATGAAATAAAGTTTGTTATCTTTCAGTTTTGTCAGGTCTGCATTGTATATATATATATATATAAATATATATATATTACCGACCCCTCCCCTCCTTCAAACGAGCGCACAGCCTACGAGACCTCTTGGTCCACAGCTTCTTCCCCAACCCTACCTCCTGCTCTCTCTGCTTTCCCTGTACATCGGACAAACAGGACGACGCTTGGCTGACCGGATCGCGGACATCTCCGTGACATCCGCCTCGGCAATGACACCCCAGTCTCACGCCATTTCCGCTCCACCGGTCACTCCTTGCAACAGCTGACTGTGTTCGGATTGTCCTTGAACAGAAGCCATCAGGACTCCCGTTTGCCCCTCTTCATCTAACATCCTCCTTGACTCCTACTTCTCCTCACTCCTACATCTTTTCACCCTACTCTATTTTCCTCTTCTCCCTTACTCACTTTCTCTTTTCTCTCTTTCTCTCTTCCTCCTCACTCTCCTTCTCTCTCCCCTCCCTCCTCCTTCTTCCCACCGAACTCTCCTCTCTTTCCCGACTCCTACTTCTCTTCACTCCTACATTCTTTCCCTCCTTTCTCTTACTCTCTTTCTCTCTTTTATCCTACTCTCTTTTCTCCTTCTCTCCCCGCTTTCCCTCTTCCCTCTTACTCTCTTTCTCTCTTCTTTCTTTCTCTCTTTCTCTCTTCCCTCTTTCTCTCTCGTTCCTCGCTTTCCTTCTTTCCCCTCTTTCCCCACGCCTACTTCTTTTCACTCCTACTTCTCTTCACCCCTACACTCTTTCCCTCCTTTCTCTTACTCTCTTCTCTCCTACTCTCTTTCTCTCCTTCTCTCCTCTTTTTCCCTCTTCCCTCTTACTCTCTTTCTCTCTTCTTTCTTTCTCTCTCTCTTCTCTCTATTCTCTCTCCTCTCTTATTCTCTTTCTCTCTTCACTCCTCCTCTCTCTCCTCACATACCCACCTTCCCTCTCCCCATAAGCCCACCCACTCTACACATCACTACTCCACCTTCCCTCTACTTCCCATCCCCATCCCATCCTCCCCCACACACCCCACATACCCAACCTCTACCCCAATCCTCTGCTTACCCACAACCCCCAAATCTATCCCAACCCACAGCCAAACCCACAACCCACTCGTGCTTAGCCCACTCTCGCCTCCCGCACATCCCAACAACATCATATCACACCACACTCCACCATACAACATTACACATCACATCACAACACACCACCCACACCCCCATCCCCACATCTTCCCACCTACACATATTTGCACGGACACGTCCAGACCAACAGTTGTCTTTCACACGCACACACACTAATACGTCGGTTATTTTTTATAGACCACCTGCCTTCGTCTGTTGTTTTTTTCTTACACTCTCCCTATATATATATATATATATATATATATATATATATATATATATATATATATATAATATATATATATATATATATATATATATATGGAGACAGTCGGAATGATGTAGGCGGTTTTGATAAGAACCCAATAAGGTTCGAAAATCGATAAAGATTGTTTCATCATCTTTTCAGTCTCCGGTTGAATGGCTTAAATTTGTCCTGTGTATAATTATGCCATATCTTACATATGTGTATAGAACACTATATCGTTGCTGAGCTTGGTATTACTTCTTTTAAAGTTTTCTCAACTGATCTATAGACCGCCTGAGTAAAACGATGTATAATGAACCTATAATGATAACCTGAAACAGCTGTAAATCGAAGTTGCTCCAATAAAGGAACGTAATGCACTGCGAAGAAACCTATGAATTTCCAATTTAAAAAGAACAAGGATTATTTTCTGTCCTTTCATTTATCTTATTTGCATACATTCTGCTGTATGCTCAGATTTTTGAGAAAATATTGTCGTTGCTAAGGCAATTGGGCGTCTTATTCTTAGCATATTAGGAATCTACCTTGGACACTATTCCTCTAAATATATGTGTAATGTAATTCATAGTCCTCGGACAGTTTTTAATTCTGCTAACCACTGCTTTATATTTATAATATAATATAATATAATATAATATAATATATTACAATATAATATAATAAAATATAATCTAATATTTTATTGTATATTATATATATATATATATATATATATATATATATATATATATATATATATATATGAGAATATAATATATCTTCCTTCTATTAAGGACACAATTTCACGATAATATATTAAAATATTTGTTTTAGCATTTGGTGAAAAGGCACATACCAAGAGGTCTCTTTAACAGTCCTGCACAGCTCAGTGAGGTACGTATCAACACTATACAGTTCCAACAGTATACAATTAGTGCAATGTAAATTTTGGCGTAGATTACCGGTAATACTAGCGTAATAGCGGTAGCATGCAGTATTAAAATTTTGGGGAACTACAACTGTAAAAAGGCCCCTACCCAATTTTCGGATTCAGTATCACGGTAAGGTCTGTTCATTACTATCAACGCAATCCTGTAATATCATCAAATACCGCCTAGAACTGGCCCTTACATTTTTCGGGTGCCTCAGCAAACGAGTGTTTCGGAATAAGAAAACAAAGATCGACAAGACTCTCTATATATCGATCTCTCTTCACACACCTCCAATATTGATCTGAATCATGAACGCTTTATCGGCGTCAGATTAGACAACCGAAAGCCCTCCATATCAGATCGCTTTAAATTATCACGTGACAGGAGAAGGTAGGTGCCACCTACCGGAATCCTCATGAAGACTGGGACATTCAGTTGAAGCCTTCATCCTTCGCCAACTTTACCATTTTCCCCGCTGGGTTTGCTCCTTAATCTCGTCCTCTTCAGCGGGAACGATACAAGAGAATGGTGGATTTATAGGCTGTTGGATATCCAGAGATATTTGTACTTGATCGAAGTTCATTATTTTCTTGTTCCGAAAGATTCTTTTACTGAGGCTCACAAAAGATTTTGCCGCCAGATTATGTCGGTGGAACATCTCTCTATATATTACGCCTTCATTACCAGTGCAGGTTTCGAAATGATCCAAATATTTTATCCAAACATATCCTTGTACAATAAATTCATTATAACTCTACAAATATTGGTATAACAATGATTACTTCTAGGGAGCAATGGAAACATTAATGAAATATGATGAAGTATGATCACTACTAGCTGAAAATGTATTACTAAAATTGTAATAAATATTGTTTTCATTCATTAATTTCACTGATATAGGCTTCCGTTAAGGCATGCCGATATTCAAAGGTAATATGCGTTGTTTTTTTACCCCAAAACGCCATTTAAGATGTTTAAATAAATTATTCAATATTATTTTTTACAGACTAAGCTCAAAACAGTTTCGTAATTTGCAATTCTCGCTGTTGTAGCAACGTCTATTTAGCTGAATATTGTTTTGCTCCGATTTGAAGTGACCACAGATTTCCCGGCGTTCTCTTTATGATCGTTGGTCCACTAATGATGTCTGTTCAACTATCAACATTTTTCTGTTTCCAAGTTGAATTTTATATTTATTCACTTACCGATCTTCATACGATGCTGTGTATTTTGATGATACATTGAAATTCAATTAATAAATTTTATACATACCTATCGATGTCTTTGTTTTCCTATAAGATTTCCCTTATATTAAAAATTTGATATTTAATGATAACTGATATTAAAATTATTGCAGTTATAATACATATCAGTTTAAAGGAACTTCTAATAATTATTGACGCTCTTCTGCGTCATCATATTTCAGATTTATATTTGGTAACAAATAATTTCAGAGGCAATAATATAGAATTTCTGGGGGAGACGTACATAACCCTGTGCAACATCAATGTATATGCTTCTACGATGAAAGAACTGCTGTCGCCATTTAATATTATGTAACTGTAAGGCAGCTGAGGGGCAGAGTCATTAGTACACCGGATGAAATGCTTAGCAGCATTTCGTCCGTCTTTGTGCCATATTTTGAAACCAATTTTATTGGTTGCACTTTCGGCCGTGTCATCAAGGCGTCACGTTAATGGAGATTAAGTCTCGTTGTATCATTTAAAACCACAGAGAAACTTTTGTTCACATCAGAGTACAGCCTCGATACTTGGAGGCTGTCCTCATAGCGGGCGGCTTCGGTGCCATATTCCGCGGCTGGATGGCTGCATTGTACAGAGGCATCGGTTCGTAATTCGCGTGACTGGGCATTTATGAAGACCTTTCGATATTGCACGTTCGGTCCGTCAGGAATGCCCCCTCTCGTCGCTTCCGTACGTATTGACTCTCGAGCTACTACTGCGGAAGCTGTCAATGCTGGGGAGCATCCCGCGAGAAGTGAGGTGAGGGACCAGCGTGACCGCATACTCGGACAACGTCAGTTTCGTAGTGTCTAGCCACGAGCACATCGAGCTACTCGGCCAGACAGTGCAAGACAACGAAGCTGTGACGGGAGGAAGAATCAACCGAAAAAAGTCGGTGGACTTGTGGCTGGGTACCTGGAGAAGCAAGCTCATGCCGTCCACCAGCGCTTCAGTAGTGGGACTCTGGACGGACGGGGCCGTGATATTTCTTGGAGTCTGGTTCGGGACAGACCTGAAAACAGAGAACTGGGACGAGATAACGAGTAGGGTGGCCTATTATCTGCAGGTAATTGGACGAGAGGAAGCTGTCCTTAAAAGGTCGGGCGGAGGTGGCGAACACGTTCATGGCGTCCATCATCAACTACCGCCTGACCGCCGTGCTTTGTCGCGACCCCACCTTCACTAAACTGGAACGCATCCTCTTCCGCTTCTTGTAGAAAAGAAACGTTCCGATGGTCAAGCGATCCGATTGCTGTCAACACCTGCTGAAAGAAGGGCTGTGCATGACGTGGATTATGATGCGCAGGCACGCGCTGCTGAGACTGCGAAATCTCCAGCTCTACGTAGACGACGGTGATCGCCGTTTGTGGTCGCCGTTTGTGAGGCACACTTTCCCACAACTCGTCTCCATGACAGAGCTGCAATCGTGTATCAAAAAGAGGCTGAGGAAGGGCAAATGGCACGGCGAGTGTCGGGTTGCTCTCCAGCAACTTTGTCGTCCTGGGTCAAACTTGAGAACTGCACCACCACGGAAGCAATTTATAGGGGATTAGTGGAGGGGAGGTACGACAATGATCCCGGGGCGAGTGCCGCGTTGCTCTCCAACAAAAGTTGTTCCTGTCCCGTCTTCCACGGCTGGATAGCTGCTTTGTGCAGAGGCATCCGTTCGGTAATTCGCGTAAATGGATATCTATCGAGACCTTGCGACATTGCACGTTCGATCCGTCAGGGATGCCCTCTCTCGTCGCTTCCGTACGTATTAACTATCGAGCAATTATTGCAGAAGCTGGCAACTCTGGGGGGCATCCCGCTAGAACTGGGATGTGGGACGAGCGAAAATCAACCGGGAAAAATCAGTGGGCTTGAGCCTCGGCACCTGGAGAAGCAAACCCATGTCGTCCACCAGCGCATCCGTTGTGGGACGCTGGACCGACGCTCCGGCCGAGTTGCTCGGGGTCTGGTTTGGTCCGTTCTTCCAAATGGAGAAGAACTGGAACGAGATAACGAGTAGGGTGGTCACTCTCGCCCGGCAATGGGCCGACAGGAAATTGTCCCTAAAAGGTCGGGTGGAGGTGGCAAATTCGTACATCGTGTCCGTCATCTACTACCGCCTGACCGTCGTGCCTTGTCCCGACCCTTCCATCACCAAACTAGAACGCATTCTCTTTCGCTACTTGTGGAAAGGATGCGTCCCGATTGTCGGGCGATCCCTTTGCTGTCAACATCCGTTAAAAGGAGGACTGGGCATGCCGTGGTTGATGATGCGCAGACACGCGCTGGGACTGCAACATCTCAGGCTCTTCGTAGACGACGGTGAACAGGTGTGGTCGCCGTTTGTGAGGCACGCTTTCCCGCAGCTAGTCTCCATGACCGAACTGCAGTCGTGAATGAAAAAGAGGCCGAGAAAATGCGAATGACGCTACGAGTGTCGAGTTGCTCTCCAGCAACTCTGCCGTCTTGTGTCGAATTTGAGTGACTTCAGCACAACCCAAGCATTCTATTGGGGATTAGTGGAGGAGAGGTACGACGACGAGCTAGGGGCGAACCTGGACGTCGACGAGGAATACTTGACCCGCCGTTTAGGACGACTTTCGGGGTAGGGCCCATGGACAATTTCCAGAGATCCCTGGCCTGGCAGTGCTACTGAAAAGCGCTACCCGTTCGGGATAAGCTCTACAGACACGGCTCGAGGAACACGGGGCCGACCTGCCCGAGATGTGGTCAGAGCGACGAAACCGTTCTGCACGCACTCGTGCAGTGTCCAACAATTTCCGATCAGTGGGCTTATGTCGAACAACTGCTGTCACGTGTGGGACGAGTCGGTTTATCAGCTGAGTCTATCGTCAATATTGTCACGTCTCCTTCCTTTAAACGGGAAGAAAGAGCTATTTTGATCATCGTTGTGGCTATGGCGAAATAATGTATCTGGTGGACGCGTCTGAAAGGATTGGAGGCGAACTTTTTCCTCTCTGGTCAATATCTCATCAACTTCTTCAAGTATCACTTGAATAGGAAAGTGAGAGTAGAGAGGCAAGTCTTGTCTAGCGAATGTTTTAAAAAGATGGTGAATGTAGCAATGATGGCGCGTATGAATGACGACGAAGCGACCTTGAGCATAATCCTATGAACCCGTAAATTCAAAACAGAGGGTTACCTACTTGCAAACAAATGTGGTAACATGTAACAATAGTGACCGAGTTTACAGTTGTTTTTTTTTAGGCTTTTCTTCCCACAGATAAAGTTCCCCCTCTACAACTTACATCAGGACACTGTGATACACGATCCTTATTGATTGTTTTTTTTCATTTGTTTCTTTTCCCTTTTTTTTCTTCTTTCCCTTTAACTATCCCTTTTGATCGAAAACCTACCCCACCTTCGTTTTTTCCCTTTTCCCCAAAAAGAAAAGCTTTACTTTGTAATATGTCCCGTTCGTGTGCAGCCCTGTGTGACTAATAAAGAAACATTTCTATCTATCTATCTATCTATCTATCTATCTATCTTTCTATCTATCTATCTATCTATCTGTCAATCTATCTGTCTATATATCTGACTATCTATCTATCTATCTATCTATCTATCTATCTATCTATCTATCTATCTATCTATCTATCTATCTATCT
>NC_043011.1:66577713-66580213 GCF_006345805.1 Octopus sinensis | reverse complement strand
CTTATATTCTCCTTACTGTAATGCACACACATACACACACATACACGCACACACTCACAAACATGCACACACATATAGATGAATGCATATATATATATTTGTGTGAATATATATATGTATATATGTATATATATATATATATATATATATATATATATATATATATATATATATATATATATATATATATATATATATATATAACAAAGTGGAGTTGTGGGGTACCGCACGAGTGGAATTATATACGAAAGAAGGTTTGAAAATGCAATTTAAATGATGTTTATTTACTTTACCGGTTTCACTCTTTGGAAAAAGATTGTCAAAAGTAACATGTGGAAGTTTAGTTGCGTTAATTATTGGTTGTTGCAAATTGCTACGTTACATATTTATACAGTCTTTGGTAACAGGGACATGAACTTTTTTAATAATTCCTCCTGGAAATTACCCTGAGATGTATAATATATTTGTTTTAATCTTTTCTGCCCATTATTTCAATGTTAAACCTTTTTATATTCTCAACATACTGTTCTCACCAAGGGCTGTATATTTATATGGATTATAGTACTCTGTGTCAACCAATATTCTGTGCATGTTTGAATATACAGATACAATACCAATATCAATTCCTTCTGGAAACTATCTTAAGTATGTCCTTGAGAACGATTATTTATGTAATCTTTTGTGCCCAATATTTTAAGGAACTTGTTGAACTTTTTTATGTCCTTAACATGTCCCTGTTACCAAAGACTGTATATATATATGTAATGTAGCAATTTGCAACAACCAATAATTAACGCAAGCAAACTTCCACATGTTACTTTTGACAATCTTTTTCCAAAGAGTGAAACCGGTAAAGTAAATAAACATCTTTTAAATTGCATTTTCAAACCTTCTTTCGTATATATATATATATATATATAAATATATATATATTATCATATCAAATGGAAATGGGAATTAATTAAAATTTTCATTTCCCGTGGCCTAACGTGTAAAAATTTAGTCCAAAGTCTATGTATTAGTCATAAAATTCAGTGTATATTTTAATCCATGAGGAATCCACCCATGGGATTCAACACGTTAGAAAGAACAGCTAGGTTCTATAACCACAAAATTAGGTATAAAATTCAACAGGAACGAATGAAAAAAAAAACAAATTTACCATTAATTTCCTATATGTATATATATATATATATATATATATATATATATATATATATACATACATACATACATATATGCGTGTTTGTATGCGCGCGCGCGCGTGTGTGTGTGTATGCCTGTGTATTAGTCCTCCCTAATAACACCTGTTAATGGAGGCTATCTAAAACATGATTTTATCCCATTCTTCTCTATATATCTGTTCAAAAAATTGAGGAATAGATTCTTATGCCCCTCCTAGTGGAAGATTACATTTTTGCTTACGCTTTCTATAGCTTTTGTAATATGGTAGACTGAAAAAACAAAGTGCAGAAATTAAAAGGTCTCAGGGTGAACATGTTGCTGTATTTAATTACTAAGCAAATGCTAGATTTTAGCTGCTATTAAGGTCATTTACTTCCTCAAACCCATTAAAATATGAAAATGTGGGAATTTTAGAATTGTTTTGACATTAGCAGAGTTTGGAGGTGGTTGAGGGAATAAATGATCTAGACTGATCTAAGCAAATATTTACCATTTTCCTAATGATAATATTTAGGAATTTTTAGGTCTAAATATTTTACTTTTCATTCCACCCTATATTACGCAATCTATATGCCCGCACACCCATACATGTGTGTTCGGTTGGATTGACATAAAAAAAATTGTAGAAAATGAAAATGCCTGAGATCTAAAATCTTTCTGTATATTATTACTAGAGAAATGCTAAAATCAGTCGAGAGCTTTTACACTCACTAACCGCCTAATCTCTGCTATTGTGAAAAATTTACGAAAATCGCACATTTTCGGAATTTTATGGGGTTTATCTCCGGAAAAGAGTGTTATTATGGACAGAGAGAATGTAAGACCCTGATGATTATGTGCACATGTATCTTGGGATACTGGAGCTGGAAAATATCTTACACAGAGAAATGAAAGACAAGGTCATCACTGCATATTTGAAGTACATCTAAATTCTCTTAAATCGACATTCAAGTGATGGAAACTTGTGACTGCCATCAACATATGGTGTGTTACTGTACTCCTCTATAGTGCACGCATCCTTAAGTGGAGAGGAGCAGAGATTAACCAACTATCCGAAACAAAATGACAACGCATTATAACCTCCATCCTAATGCAGTGGTACACAGGCTCTACCAGAAGAATTGTGAAGACAGACATGGGCTGATTTTCGGACGGTAGTGCATCAAAAATGAAAGAAGAAACATAGCAGAATATTTGGTAAACAGAAAGCCAGAAGTGTTAGGGTATGATGATGATAATGCAGAAGGATTTTCCGAAAGTGGACTTGAGAGTACAGGTGCATTTCGATAACGAACCTCTTCTGAGAGAGAAAAAC
>NC_043011.1:66547713-66572713 GCF_006345805.1 Octopus sinensis | reverse complement strand
CTCACGAAGGCCCATAATTGGAAATCCCCCGGTAAAGATAGGGTGCCGAATTTCTGGCTCGCATCGCTCCCATGCGCACACGGTAAGCTAGTTCAGCTGCTCAATGGAATTATGAGAGACCCAAAGAAAACGCCTGAATGGTTAGCAAGTGGCATTACTTACCTACTCCCAAAGAATAACGAAACCAACCTTCCAAAAAACTATCGGCCTATAACCTGTCTATCCACCACGTATAAAATCCTAACATCTATCCTGGCGGAGAAAACATATGCATTCATGGAGAAGAACGATATTTTCCCCATTGAAAAAAAAGGGTGCCGCCGAGGCTCTTACGGATGCAAAGATCAACTGCTAATCAATCGTATGATCCTTAAGAACTGTCACAACAAGCGCAGAAATCTCAGCACCGCATGGATTGACTACAAAAAGGCCTTCGACAGTATACCGCATCCATGGATCTTGAAAATCGCTGGACATCTTCAAAATTTCCCTGTGATTTCAAACTCCTCCTGAAGCACAGTATGTGTGTGGAATACGAATCTCCAATTATACCACTCCAATGGAGTACTTGCCTCAGAAAATATAAACATCAACTGTGAATTTTTCAAGGTGACTCACTTTCACCTTTTATATTCTGCATAACCCTAATACCCCCTTAACAAGTGAATTAAACAGAACAGGGTATGGGTATATAAAATGCCAATAAAAAATAAGCCATCTATTTTATATGGATGACATAAAACTTTATGGTAAAGACAATAATGAACTGAAGGCCTATTGCGCACCGTGAATGAAAGCATCAGTGATGACATCGGGATGGTGTTTGGACTTGAGTAGTGTGCCAAGGCCACTTTCCAGAAAGGGAAAGTGAAAGACACAAAATTCAGTCGTGTTAGATGTTGACACAGTCATAGAGAGCTTGAGCAAGAACAAACATAGAAATATTTAGGGATAAATGAAAGGCCTTTGGTATTCAGAATGCAAGCATGAAAGAGAAAATCCAGGAAGGAATGTTATAGGAGAGTTCGTGCAGTCCTGAAATCTGAACTAAATGCACGTAACAAGGTGTTAGCTATAAATTCCTTAGCAGTTCCAGTTGTTACTTATAGTACAATGTGTTGAACTGGAATATGAGTGAAGTAAAGAATATAGATAGAAAATACGCAAGCTGCTGAGTTGTAATAGCATGCACCACCAAAGGCAGACGTAGATCGCCTTTACCTTCCCAGAGCCAAGGAGGTCGAGGCCTGATCCAATTTGAACTAGCTTACAAAACAACCACAATTGGACTGGCCAAATATCTCGAAATATCGAATGACTGGATGCTAAAGCTCGTGGAAAATTACGAGAGACGAAAGAAGCTTCATTCTATCATAAAGGAAAGCAAAACATTTGCTATTGATATGTGCAGGATACCCAAACTGAACAACCCGAGGGAAGTACGGCAACTATAGTTGCAAAGAAGGGGAAAATGATGGCAATGAAAAAAGCGCACAAGCAATTGTCTGATAGGTGGGAGGAGAAACCTCTGCACGGCAAATATGTGGCCCGTAGCAAACAAGCTGATCTTGACCAGAAGCAAACCCATCAGTGGCTACGGAGCTCAGGGCTAAAAGCAGAGAGCGAAGGTTTCATCCTGGCTGCTCAAGATCAAAGCCTATTTACCCGGAACTACCAGGCCAATGTGATGAAAAATGGAGCAGACCCAAAATGCCGATTCTGCAACGACATGATTGAAACAGTGGACCACCTAATCTCTAGATGTAAAGTCTTAGCACCAGTGGAGTATAAATTAAGACATGACAGAGTTGGCCAATATCTCCACTGGCTAATAAGTCGGCATTACAATATCAAAACTGCCGACAAGTGGTATAATCACCACCCTGAGGCTGTAACTGAAGGAGAAAATGTAACCATTCTGTGGGACTTTCCAGTACATACAGACCGAACCATCAAGGCCAATAAACCAGATATTGTTGTGAAAGACCAAAACAATAAAGTTTGCTTATTGATCGACATGAGCATCCCCTGTGATCATAATATGTCAGCGAAAGAGTTTGACAAGCTCAGAAAATATAAAGACCGACAATACCAGTGATCGTAGAAGCACTAGGAATGATCAAGAAGGGAACCGAAAATTATATGATCCCTGGCTTACCATCCCTGCAAGAAGTGCAAAAGATTGTCTTAACTGGTACATCACACGTATTGAGAAGAGCATTGTCGATGTGAGAACTGTTGCTGCTCATGTATTTTAATTTAACTTAAAAAAAAAAAAAAAATGAACGAACTACTGAGTTTGGTTTAATGGCCTACCAATGTCTACTATGAGTTTTTTTGCCCTAGGAGTCGGGAAGACACTCGGCAAGAAATGGAAGCAAATTTGAAAGAAGAAAAAAAAAGTAATAATAATAATAATAATAATAAAGAGGATGATAATAATAATAATGATGATGATGGTGGTGATGATTAATAATAATAATAATAATAATATTAATAATAATACTAATATTAATAATATAATAATAATAATAATAATAATAATAATAATAATAATAATAATAATAATAATAATAAGAGGAGCGCCAGCATTGACAGCGGCTGGACGTGTTCCTGTCTGCTCTGACAATTCAGTAGTCGAATGCCATAGAAACACTTATATGACCCAGTTTAGCAACGGGGAAAAATAACTCTCAAAGACTGGAATAGCTAAAATATCCTGTGAGTATTTAAAATTCTCTTCAAAATAAGTTAAGAAATTTACAAATTTACACACCTACAGTTTTCAACCACACAATCGATTAGCTTTAAAAACTTTAATACCCACGATTGCCTCTGTAAACATCTCTTTTCTTTTTCTTCTTCTAAAATCATCGCGCTTTTCTTTGTGTGGACTTACAAAAGACTATCTTTGGTGAACCTTAAAACTTTCTATGAAAATCTGACTTTTCTTTGCTTCCTCCCTGAATATTCAAATATAAATGTAAACATATACTTTTTATTGCAAAAACACACCTGTTCTTCTCACTGGATATACAAACATCTCTAGAAAAGGCAACTTCAACCTCCAGAATATTACCTTACACGAAATATACAAACACTTTTTATTGCAATAAAACAAACGCACATGGAAAAAATAATGATACTAATTATAGATTCTCTCTGGTCGAACAAAACTTCTCTATTCACAAATAATACGGAACAGAGTAACTCGGCCCTTCCTTAATTTTTCTTAAGGTTAAGGTCACTGTTCGCTGCTAGTAGTAGTAGACATTTGAACTTTTTATGACCGAGAGGACACCATTCCACCTAAAAAAAGAATTTACATGAGCCACATTTACTACTACTACTGCTGCTGCTGCTACAACTACGGCCACTATTAATGCTGCTGCTGCTGTAGTTACTACTGCTATTGCTACTGCTACTGCTGCTACCGCTGCTGTTACAACTACGGCTACTACTACTGCTGCTGTCACTGCTACTACTACAATTGCTAGCATTGCTGCTGCTGTTGCTGCTGTCATTACTATTGCTACTACCACTGCCGCTGCAACTGCTGACAATAATATTCCTGCTGCTACAACTACTGGGGCTGCTGCTGCTGCTAATGATGATAAATGAGGCCCCTATATGAAAATTAGTGGTTAAATCTTTTCTTTACTTATATTTTTTATTTTATTAAAACAATTTTTTTTTAATGAAGACTTAATAATTTAACTTTACTTAAAAAGAAAATTTTTTAAATTACACCGCTTCGCTTGTCCAATGGTTATAAAAGAAGCGCGCCCGTCAGGAGGCTGCCAGCCTGATGGCGAAAATTTTTCAAATGGCAGAATATCTTCCCCGAATACGAACCTGGAATGTCACTTAAACGGGATTTGTCCCAAATTAAGCCCCCAAATTTCACTACCACAACGACCAGAAAATCAAAGGAGTAAAAGAACTAAATGGAACCGGGAAGAATATAAAGAAGTAATATATGCTTATTACTTTGCATTAAGTAGGCCAATCTAAGAAAAACACACCACAAAATCCTACAGAAATTGGAGGGGCCGGAATCCAGCTAGCAGACCAAACCTGGATGAAAACATTAGTAAATGTTAGAAGAGATATCTTCAGAAATACCAGACTCACAGATGCAGAATTAACCTCTATTAAAAAGGTGGTAGAGAATGACCTAAATGCAAGTCAGGAAAGATATAACGAAGCTGAGGAGAGGAATGTTGGGCCACAAGCATTGACTGAAAGACGACCATCTACCGAATCGACTCAAGATCCTGAAGAAGAAGGAAATATGACCCTAGAAATACAGCCCGGAAAATTATGTCGAAATAGAATTTGAAGACCACATGTTTGTTGAACAACTCAGAAAATCTATCATTGAAATGAAGCAAGAAGTTCTGAATGAGCTTGCAGTTGTAGGGCATACAACTATGTATGATAGGGAACCACTCCATAAACTCTCAAATGCACACCAACATAAAACACAAATAAAAATTGGCAACTGCAAAAATCTACAAGAACAGGTATGGGAAGACATCTCAATCGCCGACCTAAGGAGGGCACTAACGAAGGCTCATAAGTGGAAATCCGCTGGTATTGATAGAGTACCAAATTTCTGGCTCTCATCACTCTCATCCGCACACAAAATGTTAGTAATATTATTTAATAGTATTATGAAAGACCCGGAAAAAACACCACATTGGATGGCAAATGGTATTACTTACCTCCTACCAAAAAAGTAACAAAACGAAAGACCCAAAAAACTACCGGCCTATAACATGTTTATCTACTACCTATAAGAGTTTGACATCTATACATATACGTTTATGGAAGAGAATAACCTCTTTCCCACTGAACAAAAAGGATGCAGACGGGACTCATACGGATGCAAAGATCAGCTCCTAATTAATCGCATGATCCTTGAGAACTGCCATAACAAGCGCAGAAATCTCAGCTCTTCATGTGTTGATTATAAAAAGCCTTTGACAGCATACCACATTCGTAGATTCTGAAATCGCTGGATATTTTCAAAATTTCTCCTGTGATTTCAGATTTTTCAAAGTATATGTCACTATGGAACACGAAGCTCCAATTATATCATTCTAGTGGAATATTGCACACAAACGACATTAGCATTAACTGTTGAATTTTCCAAGGTGACTCACTTTCACCACTAATTTTCCGCATAGCACTAATACCACTCTCAAGTGAATTGAATAGAACAGGATATGGCTACAAAATTGACAACAAGAAAATAAGCCATGTATTTTATATGGATGACTTAAAGCTATATGGCAAAGATGATGAAGAGATTGAAGGATTATTACATACTGTGAAAGGATTCAGTGATGATATCGGGATGGAGTTTGGCCTTGAAAAGTGTGCCAAAGCCACTTTTAAGAAAGGGAAATTGTTAAAGTCTAGTTCAATCGAATTAGATGTCGAAATAGTAATAAAGGAACTTGAGCAGGAACAAACCTATAAATACCTAGGAATAAATGAAGGCTCTGGTATCCAGCTTGCAAGCAAGTTTAGGAAAGGATGTTATAGGAGTAAGTTTAGGAAAGAATGTTATAGAAGAGTCCGAGCAGTCCTGAAGTCTGAGCTGAATGCATATAATAAGGTTTTAGCCATAAATTCCTTAGCAGTACCAGTTGTCCTTTATAGCTTCAATGTGCTTAACTGGAATACCAGTGAAATAATGAAAATTGACAGAAAAATCCGCAAGCTACTGACTTGTAATAAGATGCACCATCCAAAGGCAGACGTGGATCGCCTTTACCTTCCCAGAGCTCAGGAAGTTCGAAGTTTGATCCAGCTTGAACTTATATACAAAACCACCACAATTGGACTGGTCAAATACCTTGAAGCAACCAACGATTGGATGCTATAACTTATTAAAAACTTCACTCTATTCTCAAAGAGAGCCAAAAATTTGCTGCTGATCTCTTAGATACCCACTAGATTGATCAGGCTGAAGGAAATACGCCAACTGCAGCTGCAAAGAAAATAAAATTAATTGCAAAGACATGAAACTTTAGCTAGCAGTTGGGAACAGAAACCTCTCCATGGCAAGTATGTGGCCCGTAGCAAACAAGCTGATGTCGACCAGAAACACACGCACCAATGTTACGAAGCTCAGGGCTAAAAGCAGAGAATGAAGGTTTCATATTAGCTACTCAAGACCAAAGCTTATTAACCCGGAACAACCAAGCCAATGTGATGAAAAATGGAGCTGACCCAAAATGCCGATTCTGTAACGATGAGATTGAAACAATAGACCACCTAATCTCAGGGTGTAGAGTCTCAGCACCTGCAGAATATAAAGCAAGACATGACAGAGTCGGCCAGTATTTACACTGGACAATATGTCGGCATTATAAAATCAAAATCGCTGACAAATGGTATAAACATCATCCTGAAGCTGTGACTGAGGGAGAAAATGTGTCGATTCTATGGGACTTCCCTGTGCAGACAAACAGGACTATAAAAGCTAATAAACCGGATATCATTATAAAAGATCAGACAAAAAGGACGTGTTTATTAATTGACATGAGCATTCCCTGTGATCACAATACTGCGGCGAAAGAATTTGACAAGATTAGTAAATATAAAGACCTGCTAATAGAAATTGAAAAAATGTGGCATCTCAAGGCGACTACAGTACCAGTGATTGTAGGATCTCTAGGAATGATAAAAAGGTGCTTAACCTATTTGAAAATGATTCCAGGCTTACCATCCCTACAGGAAGTGTAAAAAATCGTGTTAACAGGAACGGCTCATGTACTGAAAAGAGCATTATCGCTGTGAAAATAATACCCATCCATGAATTTATTTATTTGTTAATTTTTAAATACATATTTTATCTGTGAATTTGCGCGTGTAACATGGGAATGCATTTCACTGCTCTAGGTGTATGGAAAACACTCGGCGAGAAACGGAAGAAAATTTGAAGAAAGAAGGAAAAAACATAATAATGATAATAATAATATTATAATAATAATAATAATAATAATAATAATAATAATAATAATAATAATAATAATAATAATAAATAAAATAAAAAAAGAATATTATAGACGAGTTAGATCAATACTGATAACAGAGCTCAATGCTAAAAACAAGATAATAGGTATCAACAATTTAGCCGTCCCAGTTATAAGTTACAGCTACAATATCCTTAACTGACCAAAATAGATAGGAAAAGAAGAAAAATAATGACAGGATCTAGGATGCATCCCCCAAAATCTGACATAGAATGGCTATATATACAACGTATAGATGGTGGTAGAGGCCTTATACAGCTGGAAACTACTATAAAATAACCACCATAGGGCTCCAAAAATATCTACTTCAGAAGGAAGGAAAACGGATAGAAATAGCGGCAAAACACGAGCAAAACAAAAAAACTGTTCTCAGTATTTAATGAAGCTAACAAATACAAACAAGAAATCATACCACCTAACAAATAATAATAATAATAATATTAAAAATAATAATAATAATAATAATAATAATGATAATAATAATAATAATAATAATAATAATAATATAATAATAATAATAATAATAATAAGAAGAAGAAGAAGAAGAAGAAGAAGAAGAAGAAGAAGAAGAAGAAGAAGAAGAAGAAGAAGAAACAAGCCTCGGTTAGAATTTCAAGACTAATTGCAGAGAAGACTCTACGTGGCAGCGAAGTAGTCGTGGGCGCAGAAAAAGTTGTGTGCATGACGAACTTCAGGACCGTATGATCACTCTTGGCAAGAGGGGCGCACACAGATACGTCTGACACTGATCTTGGATAGCGGGAGAATACCAGATCTAGCATAGATGGCTGCTGCCCAGACCGATGCCTTGTCGGATATTCAACATGTTGCCATAGAAAACAATCTTCAGCCACGTCAAGAAGGGCCTGGCCGAACCGGGAAGATGTTGTACAAATTGATGCGGGCCAATCGGTCGTGGGAGCGTTGAAGTCTCCTAGTACCAAACAGTCATGCGAAGCTGAAACGAATCTTATCGCTTCGAGTAAATGAGCATCGTCCTGGGTGTCGGCAAGAGGCGGCCTGTAGACAGCCAACACGGGCAGGCAAAACTCAGATAGGCTCAGCTTGCAATAGACGGCATCCAATTTTGTTGTAGGCTGAGCATTAGTGGGTAGAATACCGCTGGACGGTTTGTGCTCAGACTTAACATACACAGCAACACCTCCACCTCGCCTTTTTCCTCTGTCACATCTGAAAAGGACGTAGCCCTGCAGGTGGATTTGTGAGTCTTTTACTGCTGGATTCAGCCAAGTCTCGGTGATAGCTATCACATCAGGGGAGTCACGTAAGGCCAGTGGAAATAGTTCACTGAACTTTGGGAATAAGGAGCACGAGTTGGTGTAGACGATGCTGAGCTGTGAAGTCTGAGGGGCGGGAGTTGGGGAACAAGCAGAATAAGGGGCATCAGAGATAGCATCGTTGACGGGGGTATCAACTTCACTTCGATTTGCCCTCACATCACTTTCCCTGTCAGCACTACAGCATGGGACCAGAGGTAGGACTTGATTATCTGTCCATCTTGGATTCGTAAACCCTTCTCTCCCATTTGTTTCCTCATCTTTAGTTCGGATATGAAATTTGGATTAGAAAAATGCGCCAAAGTAACCATGAAAAGAGGAAAACTATTTAAGAGTAACAACATCACACTAGATAAAACCAATGAAATAAAAGAATTAGACCAAAGCCAAACTTACAAATACTTAGGAATCCATGAACTAGATAAGACACAACACACACAAATCAAAGAGAAAATGAAAAAAGAATATTATAGACGAGTTAGATCAATACTAAAAACAGAGCTCAATGCTAAAAACAAGATAATAGGTATCAACACTTTAGCTGTCCCAGTTATAAGTTACAGCTACAATATCCTTAACTGGACACGAAATGAACTGTCCAAAATAGATAGGAAAACAAGAAAAATACTGACAGGATCTAGGATGCATCACCCAAAATCTGACATAGAAAGACTATATATACAACGTATAGAAGGTGGTAGAGGCCTTATACAGCTGGAAAACTACTATAAAATAACCACCATAGGACTGCAAAAATATCTACTTCAGAAGGAAGGAAAACTGATCGAGATAGCAGCAAAACACGAGCAAAACAAAAAACTGTTCTCAGTATTTAAGGAAGCTGACAAATACAAACAAGAAATCATACCACCTAATAAACACGAAGAAGAAGAAGAAGATGATGAAGAAACAACAAAAGCTATAAAACAAATGAATTCCAAACTAAAAATAGAACAGCAACGAACCATAATAAATCGATGGCAAGAAAAGCCCCTTCATGGTAAATACTGGACTAAACTAAATGCAAAAGAAATAGACAAAGAAAAATCCCAACAATGGTTGAGAAGCTCAGGACTCAAAGCAGAGACAGAGGGATTTTTAATTACAGCACATTTCCAAAGCCTCCCCACCAGAAATTACCAACAACATGTAATGAAAAGAAATATAGCAAGTAACTGCAGAATACGTGGAGATGGACAAGAAACAATGTATCATATTTTCTCTGGCTGCCCAGTCCTGGCAAAGAAGTAATATATTCACAGACACGACAGAGTTGGGACCTATATACATTGGAAACTATGCCAACATTACGGAGTAACAACAGAAAAAGGATGGTATAGGCACACACCAGAAAAGGTCACAGAAAACAAGAAAGCAACCATACTCTGCGATATGCCAATACACACAGATAGAGAAATTAAGGCCAACAGACCAGATATAGTTGTCAGAGATCATGAAGACAAAAAATGCTTTCTAATTGATGTATCAATACCAGCGGATGACAAAGTGTCTCTAAAAAAAAATGGAGAAACTTTCAAAATACAAAGACCTGGAAATAGAGGTATCTAGAATGTGGAATCTAAAAACAGAAACAATTCCTCTCATAATAGGTGTATTAGGCATGATAAAAAATATTCAGACAAATACATAACAAAAACACCAGGACTTACAAACACATATAACATAGATAAAATTGCACTACTAGGCACTGCACACATCCTACGCAGAACACTTTCCATACAATAACCACCAGAGCATCACAACAAATCACAGCACATACTCAAGGCACACAGAGCTGCGATCGGCAGTGAAGTGAAAGCACGATATAAAAATAAAACTACTGAATAATAATAATAAATAATAATATAATAATAATAAATAATAATATAATATAATAATAATAATAATAATAATAATAATAATAATAATAAGAAGAAGAAGAAGAGAAGAAGAAGAAGAATAAGAAGGAGAAGAAGAAGAGAATTAAACCAAAGCCACTTATGCAAATACTTAAGAATCAATGAACTAGATATGATACAACAGACATGAATGAAAGTGAAAATAAAAAAAAAGAATGTTATAGACGAGTTAGGTTAATATAGAAAACACAGCTCAATGCCAAAAACGATGTCTTGCAAAGAACTTGCACATACAAGTGCTACCAGTTAAAAGCTCCTTATACCGGAAGCTAGCAAGTGTATGGGGTCATAAGGAGAGAATGCGTATCAACATTCTGGCCGTCTCAATTATATGTTATAGCTACAATATTCTGAACTAGACTGTAATTGAAGTAGATAAAGATGAAAAGAAGAAAAATAATGGCAGCATTTAGGATGCACCACCCAAACTCTGACAGTCAATAATAATAATAATAATAATAACAACAACAACAACAACAACAATAATAATGATAATAATATAATAATAATAATAATAATAACTGTTATTCTTCTTATTATTATTATTATCATCATCTTCATAATTATTATTATTATTCTTAATATTTTTATTATTATTATTATTATTATTATTATTATTATTATTATTATTATATTATTATTATTCCATGGACGTGGATAACATACGCAGCTCCTCCATCAAGGGTGAATGCAACGTCACCTTATTTCTGCTGCGAATCCACTATTTTCAAGCAGCGAAGTGATGAAAGAAGAGCTAGTGAAGCGATTAAATTTATTATGTTAACATGAACCCTTCGAACGACAACACATCTGCATGGGCACATTATATGCAGTCGTGTGTGTGTTGGTGTGTGCGTGTGCGTGTGTGTGCGTGTGCACGCGTGAAAGCGTGTGTGTTTGTGATCGCGAGTGTTTCAACAGCACATGAAAATTAAAGTTGATTTCTTTATGTTCCGTAAATTTCCGGATCGCGAACCGTTTGTTGATATACACCACACGTTTTCCGAGTATTTTTGTCTTTCAGAAATCTCAAAGCATTCCTTGCCTGCATCGATGGGATAGATAAATTATGTGATGAATACTTTGACGCTCTAGGTTCAAGTGTATGTTCGGTAATTGCCATTTTCATAATAATCGAAATATTTATTTCCAGAATGAATACTTGTGGCTATGTCGAAAGAATGTATCTGGTGGACGCATTTGAAAGGAGACAAATACTTTCCTCTCTGGTCAATCTCTCAACAACTTCTTCCAATATCACTTGAAAAGGAAAGTTAGAGTAGAGAGGCAAGTTTTGTCTAGCGAATGTTTTAAAAAGATGGGTGAATGTAGCAAGGATGGCACGTATGAATGACGAAGTCACCTTGAACGTAATTCTATGAACCCGGAACAATTTAAAACAGAAAGTTATTTACTTGCAAATAAATGTTAACATGTGACATTATTGACCGAGATTACCGTTGTCTTTTCTGTAGGCTTTACTTTTCACGGATAACGCTTATCTGCTTCCACATCATGACATTTCTGTGATACACGATCCCTATTGTTTTTCCTCTCTCTTTTTACGATCACTTTTGATCGAAAACCTATCCCTGCTTTTATATTTTATTTTATTTTTCTTTACTTTCTTTTTTATCTCCACAAAAAGGATAGCTGTACTTTGTAATTTGCCCCCTCTTTATTCAGCCCTTTGTTGCTAATAAAGAAATATATTTCCAGATTGAATCATTCACAAAATTCTAAATCAAAACCGTTGAACTCTTTTAATTGTTTCAGCTCGGGAACCGTTGTCGTGGTAAGCCGCCGCCAGGTGGTGTTGCCCCTTTTTCATCAACGTTCCTTTTATAAGCAGTATTTGTTGTATGCGAGTGTACGTGTAGTTGCGCCCGTTTGTATTTCCTAGCATGCAGGTCGTTACTTCGGGACCCTTCCCAATAGGCGATGCAATTCAGTTTTGAAAACATCTTTGTCCACTAACTTTAGCTACATTAAGTCTTTCGTGTAACTATTAAGGAGCAAACTTTTGAATAGACAAATGTATTGTGTCGATTACATCGACCCCAGCACTTAACTGGTACTTAATTTATCGACTCCGAAAGGATAAAAGGCAAAGTCGACCTCGACGGAATTTGAAATCAGAACGTAACAGCAGACCAAATACTGCTAAGCATTTCGCGCGGCGTGTATATTCTGCCTTCATTCCCGAGGCTACACTCATAAATTTTGAGTTTATCCGCGTAGCTTCTCTACTGTACTGATATGATCATCATAGTGTAGCTTCGTTATACTGCTTCGCGTTCTGCTATTAATTTTACTTCATGTGGCGACCAAAGTTAGGAGCAATAGTAAAACAATAAAAAAAAAATCTTAGAGCAAATGTCTTCTAGAGAGCCATCATGGATTTTTGCTCTTTAGTTACGAAAACTCTTCGTATCGATCCGGGCATCCACCTGCAATTCATTGCCAAATTAGCAAAAGACGGGAAGAATGATGGATAATTATATATGCCTATTCTTAGGTGAAACATTCATAGTAACTCTAGGACTGCAGTCAATCCAGCTCCAGTGTATTCTTTCTGTGTTGCATTTAGCATGCTGATGGCATAGGCTTTGGAGTCGCTCAACATTAAGTTGAATATTGTTGTCCTGTAGACTGACTCTAAGTCTTTTGCAAGTATGTGGGATATGCACAGATCTGTATTTCTTGTGAGACTTTTGCTGCATTTCTTACGAGATTGGAAATTTCTGTGTTAGAGGCCATATCTAAGACGGCCACAATGAACAGTAATACCCTGAGGACATTACTTTCCACGATAATAACAGCGAATAGTAAGTGTCTAATGTATATTTTGCGTTTCATATTTATCTATATTCCATAGTTTCTTGTTCAGCATTCTATTATTGTGTGGGCTTGAGAGGTTTTCCATAATGCTATCAATAATCCATTTACTAATACTATATAACTCGGACTTAGAATGACGTGTTACTCGTAAAGAATGTTCTTAGATGAAATAAAGATTGTTATCTTTCAGTTTTGTCAGGTCTGCATTGTATATATATATATATATATAAATATATATATATTCCCGACCCCTCCCCTCCTTCAAACGAGCGCACAGCCTACGAGACCTCTTGGTCCACAGCTTCTTCCCCAACCCTACCTCCTGCTCTCTCTGCTTTCCCTGTACATCGGACAAACGGGACGCCGCCTGGCTGACCGGATCGTGGAACATCTCCGTGACATCCGCCTCGGCAATGACACCCCAGTCTCACGCCATTTCCGCTCCACCGGTCACTCCTTGCAACAGCTGACTGTGTTCGGATTGTCCTTGCACAGAAGCCATCAGGACTCCCGTTTGCCCCTCTTCATCTAACCTCCTCCCTGACTCCTACTTCTCTTCACTCCTACATCTTTTCACTCCTACTCTCTTTCCCTCATCTCCCTGACTCTCTTTCTCTCTTCTCAATTTCTCTCTGGTTCCTCACTCTCCTTCTCTCCTCTCTTTCCCGACTCCTACTTCTCTTCACTCCAACTTCTCTTCACCCCTACAATCATTCCCACTTTTCTTTTACTCTCTTCTCTCCTACTCTCTTTCTCTCCTTCTCTCCCCTCTTTCCCTCTTCCCTCTTACGCTCTTTCTCTCTTCTTTCTTTCTCTCTCTCTTCTCTCTTTCTCTCTTCCCTCTCTTCTCTCCTCCTCTCTCTCCTCACATACCCACCTTCCCCTCTCTCCATAAGCCCACCCACTCTACACATCACTACTCCATCTTCCCTATACTTCCCATCCCCATCCCATCCTGCCCCCCACATACCCCACCTATACCCCCACCCAATGGTTACCCACAACCCCCAAATCTACCCCAACCCACAGCCGAACCCACACCCCACTCGTGCTTACCCCATTCTCGCCTCCCGCACATCCCAACAACATCATATCACACCACACTCCACCATACAACATTACACATCACATCACAACACACCACCCACACCCCATCCCCACATCTTCCCACCTACACATACTTGCATGCACACGTCCAGACCAACAGTTGTCTTTCACACGCACATTATATCTTATACACACGCGCATCTTCGTGTTTGGGGTCATCTTTACTTTGTTATCTCCCCGACTGTCCTTTTCGTGTTTGACCCTTCTGTCCAGCATTAGTTGCCATGATAGATCGTTAGCCACTAAACGAAATTTTTCATCTCCTTGTTTATCTGTGTCCCATTCTGTAGAAGAGCGTAGGCTCGAAACGTAACAGACATTTTTCTATTCCTGAGCGTTATACTAATACATCGGTTTGTTTTTATAGACCACCTGCCTTCGTCTGTTGTTTCTTTCGTAAACTCTCCCTATATATATATATATATATATATATATATATATATATATGGAGACTGTCGGAATGATGTAGGCGGTTTTGATAAGAACCCAATAAGGTTCGAAAATCGATAAAGATTGTTTCATCATCTTTTCAGTCTCCGGTTGAATGGCTTAAATTTGTCCTGTGTATAATTATGCCATATCTTACATATGTGTATAGAACACTATATCGTTGCTGAGCTTGGTATTACTTCTTTTAAAGTTTTCTCAACTGATCTATAGACCGCCTGAGTAAAACGATGTATATTGAACCTATAATGATAACCTGAAACAGCTGTAAATCGAAGTTGCTCCAATAAAGGAACGTAATGCACTGCGAAGAAACCTATGAATTTCCAATTTAAAAAGAATAAGGATTATTTTCTCTCCTTTCATTTATCTTATTTGCATACATTCTGCTGTATGCTCAGATTTTTGAGAAAATATTGTCGTTGCTAAGGCAATTGGGCGTCTTATTCTTAGCATATTAGGAATCTACCTTGGACACTATTCCTCTAAATATATGTGTAATGTAATTCATAGTCCTCGGACAGTTTTTAATTCTGCTAACCACTGCTTTATATTTATAATATAATATAATATAATATAATATAATATATTACAATATAATATAATAAAATATAATCTAATATTTTATTGTATTGTATTATATATATATATATATATATATATATATATGAGAATATAATATATCTTTCCTTCTATTAAGGACACAATTTCACGATAATATATTAAAATATTTGTTTTAGCATTTGGTGAAAAGGCACATACCAAGAGGTCTCTTTAACAGTCCTGCACAGCTCAGTGAGGTACGTATCAACACTATACAGTTCCAAGAGTATACAATTAGTGCAATGTAAATTTTGGCGTAGATTACCGGTAATACTAGCGTAATAGCGGTAGCATGCAGTATTAAAATTTTGGGGAACTACAACTGTAAAAAGGCCCCTACCCAATTTTCGGATTCAGTATCACGGTAAGGTCTGTTCATTACCATCAACGCAATCCTGTAATATCATCAATACCGCCTAGAACTGGCCCTTACATTTTTCGGGTGCCTCAGCAAACGAGTGTTTCGGAATAAGAAAACAAAGATCGACAAGACTCTCTATATATCGATCTCTCTTCACACACCTCCAATATTGATCTGAATCATGAACGCTTTATCGGCGTCAGATTAGACAACCAAAAGCCCCCCATATCAGATCGCTTTAAATTACCACGTGACAGGAGAAGGTAGGTGCCACCTACCGGAATCCTCATGAAGACTGGGACATTCAGTTGAAGCCTTCATCCTTCGCCAACTTTACCATTTTCCCCGCTGGGTTTGCTCCTTAATCTCGTCCTCTTCAGCGGGAACGATACAAGAGAATGGTGGATTTATAGGCTGTTGGATATCCAGAAATATTTGTACTTGATCGAAGTTCATTATTTTCTTGTTCCGAAAGATTCTTTTACTGAGGCTCACAAAAGATTTTGCCGCCAGATTATGTCGGTGGAACATCTCTCTATATATTACGCCTTCATTACCAGTGCAGGTTTCGAAATGATCCAAATATTTTATCCAAACATATCCTTGTACAATAAATTCATTATAACTCTACAAATATTGGTATAACAATGATTACTTCTAGGGAGCAATGGAAACATTAATGAAATATGATGAAGTATGATCACTACTAGCTGAAAATGTATTACTAAAATTGTAATAAATATTGTTTTCATGCAATAATTTCACTGATATAGGCTTCCGTTAAGGCATGCCAATATTCAAAGGTAATATGCGTTGTTTTTTACCGCAAAATGCCATTTAAGATGTTTAAATAAATTATTTAATATTACTTTTTACAGATGAAGCTCAAAACAGTTTCGTATTTTGCAATTCTCGCTGTTGTAGCAACGTCTATTTAGCTGAATATTGTTTTGCTCCGATTATTTGTAATTAGCATTGTGAAGTGACCACAGATTTCCCGGTGTTCTCTTTATGATCGTTGGTCCACTAATGATGTCTGTTCAACTATCAACATTTTTCTGTTTCAAAGTTGAATTTTATATTTATTCACTTACCGATCTTCATACGATGCTGTGTATTTTGATGATACATTGACATTCAATTAATAAATTTTATACATACCTATCGATGTCTTTGTTTTCCTATAAGATTTCCCTTATATTAAAAATTTGATATTTAATGATAACTGATATTAAAATTATTGTAGTTATAATACATATCAGTTTAAAGGAACTTCTAATAATTATTGACGCTCTTCTGCGTCATCATATTTCAGATTTATATTTGGTAACAAATAATTTCAGAGGCAATAATATAGAATTTCTGGGGGAGACGTACATAACCCTGTGCAACATCAATGTATATGCTTCTACGATGAAAGAACTGCTGTCGCCATTTAATATTACGTAACTGTAAGGCAGCTGAGGGGCAGATTCGTTAGTACACAGGATGAAATGCTTAGCAGCATTTCGTCCGTCTTTACCTTCCCCCTTCACATTCTCCTGAAGTCAGTTTCGACTTTCCTTGTTTGGTTGTCAATAAATTTATACCAGTTGTAGATAGGGGGCATTGTAATCGTCTTACCTATTACACTGAATGTACTGGACTTGTGCCATATTTTGCAACCAATTTTAATTAACAATTCCTAAATTTATTTTTCAAAAACATTGGTTGACCCTAATTGAAGTTTCTGGTTTACATTTTCAGCTGTGTCATCAAGGCATCACATTAATGGGGATTCTGTGTTGTACTATCGTTAAAATCCACAGAGTTTCTTTTGTTCATATCAGAGTACAAAGTACAATTTTAATTCATAGTCTATATTACAAATCTGAAGAGTAATAAAATATTTGTCAAGAATAATATGCAAGGTTCTAGAATGTATAATAGTTCTTACATATATTTCTTAAGATGCCATATCTTAAAAAATATGTTTGAGACATTATTACGACCAATATTTATTTATGCATTAAAATATCCTCGTTCAATTACATCTTAAAGTTGCGTGTAATGGAACTCAAGATATGAGCACCCGCAAAAGATGTATATATCTTGCGACTCTGTTATAATAATATTCCTGTGTCTTTCTGCGTCACAACATAAGAATGAGAAATGAAGGTGTGAGAAATCACAAATAAGAAAGGATAGAGTGAGAAAAATCAAACAGCGTTTCAGCTCTCTCTGACTATATGTATGTGCGAGTGAAAAGGGAGGTATGTGAATATGTATGTGTGTGTGTGCAATAGAAGAGTGATGGTGATATAATAATACTCTTGTACATTTATGTATTTCTCCATCACAACATATGAATGAGAAAGGAAGGGATGACAGATCAAGAAGGAAGGAAGGGGTAATGGCAAAATTTGAATGTATGTGTGAGTGAACATTCAACGCTCAAAGAAAAATTAAACAGCATTTCAACCCAGTGTGAGTATGTGTCTGTGTGTATGTAAAAGAGAGGTATGAGAATATTTGTGTGTGCGTGTGTTTTTGTGTGTGTGCGTGTAAGGAAGTGTAATTGTGAATATTCAACGCTGAAAAGAAAATTCAAACAGCGTTTCAACTCTGTGTCAATATATGGTTGTATGTGTGTGTGTGTGTGTGTGCAAGGGAAGTATGTCAATGTTTGTATGTGTGAATCAGCGTTCTTTCGGTAACAAACCATGATCGAAGTCACATCTCAAAAGTAAACCACCAGATAACATTGAAATGTGTATTAAATTGAATTTCCATCCAAAGTTTATGTGATGTGTTACAAATCATTATTACAATCACACACAAACATATGCATACACATACCAATTAGAGAAAAAGATTATTGCTTGAGTGTATCAGAAATACAATACGACTGCATTTGAAAATTATATTATATAAGAAATTTAAGAGTTCATACACGTGCCTAATTTATCTATATTTAGAAATTTATGCAATAAATTTTGAATAGGGAGGTTTTTAGGACATGAACTATGAGTCACGGACTGCGTTTTATGGCTTTAAGTCGAATGAATTTAATTTGGTTTCAGTAATGGGGGAACGCAACTGAAAGGAAATGTCGCTCAGAAAAAGTTTGTATTTAGTTTCCTGCTCCCGTATTTCATCACGGCCAGCTTTATGTGGCCTTAAGTCGTACAAGAAGGAAGGGAAACATAAAAATTATTTTGATGGAAACAAGCAGTCAAGGCATGTTAGTTGCGGATAGATTTTTCATTAAAAGATAGGTAATAAACTAATTATGAACCTAAAAATTTTGTTTTGTACCTTATCTACCAATATAAAAGATGTAAAAAACTTGCACATTTTGGTTTTGTTAAGAATTCAGTGGCACTAGGCGTGCTGGGATCGAGCTGAAAATTAACACACCTATAGAAGGCGTGGTGTAGTTACGGCCAAAGTAGGTTTCAAGTCTCTATCTCGATAACAAAGGCCCGAAACAATACATTTTCTGCGATTGAGTTGTGTTCACGCAAAATGTTAGATTCGACGCGTAACTGTGTGAGTGTTTGCATGAATGTAATGGAAAAATGGGGCGAAAACATGTTCAATTTTTGAATCTTTCGAAAAACAAAATATGAGCATATACGTAGAAAAATTTCTTGAATCGTTTGGAGCAAGTTTGAATTCTAGCAGTTTTGAGTGTGCATTTTTAAGGTGTTCTCAGTTGAAAATGGTGTCAAAAAATAGCTCAAAATGAGAGAATTATTTTGCAGACTGAATCTCAAACATCGAACGGGAAGTGCTCTTAATTTATATATAAAGCTGAAATTGTCTGTGTGTGGCAGGTTTGGTAGGCTACAACAAACACTATCTCTTCCGAGACCCTGCGGCGCAGGTTGACCATAGTTGAGAGTATGATAGAAGGTTTGCTCTTCCTTGCGTAGAAGAAAAAAATAAAATCGGATTATGTTAACACCACAAATTATTTGCATCAAAAAGGTACTTTTTTTATATGAAAATCCCTATTTTTTACGATTTTTTTGACTGCTGGGACGCCATTTGCCGGCATATTTCAACCAGAAAAATGTTCACTTTAAGAGAATAAGAAACTACATAATGCACAACTTTTACTTTTCAAAAATCCCAATTCTAAAGGGTCGAAACAAACCCGAGCAACGCCGGGCGATACTGCTAGTTTATATATAAAATACTAAAGTTAGCAGTCATTTTTGACGGCACAGCTCCACATAGTTCTTATATACTCTGTCGACTACCGATATATTCGACGCTTATTAATTTGCTTATAAAATTTCCCCTATCCCATATATATATATATATATTATATATATATATATATTATATATATATATATATATATATATATATATATACAGGGTGTCCCCAAAAAATGTATACACACATTAAATAATTGTAAATTTGTTATTCTTTGTAAGCCTAGTACTTATTCTATCGCTCTCTTTTGCCGAACACTATGTGTATACATTTTTGGGGGACACCCTGTATATATATATATATAATATATATATATATATATATATATACATGGGGATATTTTATAAACAAGTTAGAAAAACTGAAAACGCTTACAATTTAATAACATTATTTTCTTGAAATCAACTGGATCACCCTTTTGACCAGAACTCCATCCATGTACACTAAGCGTTCCAGTCTGTAATCCCTCCCTTTTCTTAGTACCCAAGAATATTCCACTGTATACTCTTTGTATGGAATGCTTCTTTAGAAACAGATCTTTCGTTATGCTTCATTTGATGGTCACATTGCCTCACATCACTCTGCGCCCCACATCTTTACATTCCGTTCTCGCTTACCTAAAGAATTATTGTTTTGTTTGGGAAGCAATCAATCCTTTAGTATAAGATGTTAAAAGATCCGAAACTTACAAAGCAAAATGTATTTGTAATGAAAACGCTGGTTTCAGATCTAGAAATAAATATTGTTGATTTGTAACACAGATTCATCCTTTGCATTTTGATTAATTATATTTTTAAACATTGTATTTTATGAGGTTTATACTAACCACAAAAACAGACATATATGGATATGTCTCAGTTGGGTATATCTCAGATACACCTAAAGAAAATAATTTTGGTATAGATCCTCGATGTAATGCTCACATTCTTGACGAGGGAATGTACATTTAATATTTCCGCATTAAGGTTTGGTAGTCGTTGAAAAATCTGCTTTCATATTGTATGAATTACTTCTGTTGAAATGTAGTTAGAGCCCTGCTCTGTGTTTCACATTCCTCCTGTGTGCTGGACATTTACATTTTAAGTCGGTTTTTTTTCTAAGTAGAAGATAATCAATTTCCTCGTAGACTTGAAAACGTTTATTGTTGACTGGATCTATTAATCACTATTAATCACTGTGTGTTCTAATAACATTTTTATAAAAGAGCAAATCGATTTTATATCAATGTGGAGCAAGCGTAAAGTCGTGAACTTAGAATTTTTTTCTCCGAGCATGTTATACCAATCTTCAGTTTAATTGGTTTCCTCCCAAAAGCGCAGTGATGTATCCTCTTTGTGAAACCAGCAGATATCCGCATACGTAGATATTAACAAGTGAAACCATGGTATGTAGGTAATCGTTTTTTATTTCGTATATTTTCCTTTGTCTTGCTCATTTTTATATTTTGGCAATTTGCTAAGATTTTTTTTGAAAACACACTCTTTCTGGTAATGGCGATTTGACGTCTATGTTTAACATATTAGGCGTCCACTTTAGTAGCCATTCCTCTTAATTTTGTATGTAACACAATTTTTAATCTTCAATTTTTAAAATATGCTAAGCCACTTGTTACAATTGATTACTATGAATTTCTACCCTTATCATTTAATTTATATATATATATATATATATATATATATATATATATATATATAATATATATATATATATATATATATATATATTATATATATATATATATATATATAATATATATATATATGTATGTATATATATATATATATATATATATGTATGTATGTATATATGGTAATTAGTTTGCTTACCAACCACATTATTTTCAATAACCTGGGAAACCCCGCGTTATTAACGTATGAACTTGGAGTATAAGCTACTAGGAGGTAACACCTGCGTACTCTATGTTTCATGTTAAAGACCTAAAAAGCATTTTAAAATTCCATTGTTTTCCTTAACCTGGACGACGACGGGTATATCTGCTAGTATATATATATATATATATATATATATATATATATATACATCATAATAACAATAATATGACAACAAAAGAATGAATGAGACTTCCATATTATGTAAATAGTGGAATTTATACATACATATATATATATATATATATATTATATATATATATATATATATATATATATATTAGAAAATGTGCATTACACAAAGATTTTCATGCTGCATAAAATGTTTCACCTGAAAACGTGAAATGCACTTCTAGCGATCATGCAATTAAATAATTATTAGATAATTGTTATTAATGTAACACTTACAAATGGAAAGTATAAATTTAGCAATTATATAATAATAAGATATAAATTACATATAAATTCTGATATTTCATTGTCGTAGAAACAGTTGTTAACCAAATAATATATTCAGATTTAATATGTGACAATGGAAATGGCCTGTATGAGTTCTGTTTTTGAGTAATTCCAGCTTTTTCCTGGATTTTATTATTGTTTTCGATTGTTTACAAACAACGATAAATGCTGTCTTTCCCACTGTTTCGATGAGATTAACTTTTATATTTATAATTTTCTAAGGTTTTTCTTGAATCAGTTTCTTGAATTTCTGCATAGCTTCTGTACAGTTTCCGGTGAGTTTCTTTACGGTTCATTTTATTGTTCTGCGCAATGTTGACTTAGTCTCTTGCCACTTCCGGCAAACCTATTTTCACGCATTCTATGTTGGAGTTGTTGATATTGCTGAACAGTCAGCAGTGGATTTCGATGTCAATTTAGATCTTTGTTTGCTAATCTTTAAATTGAATTCTACCTATAACAGGCACCAGGAACTCGGCTATCCACAACATAGGCCGTAACAAGATATATTTCACTACTTATTATAAAGTAAAAATCTACAGTATACACAAATCTAGCTTAGAAAACTGTGGTCAAAAAGTAGTGTGACAGACCAGCGACTTTAAAACCTTGATGCTGTACATATCACAGAACGTTATGCAATAAACTACATATACGGCCAGATAAAGTAATGAAAGACTCAGATTTGTTGGTCATAATTAAACGTTTCTAAATCAATTACCGTTAAAGGTTTGTGAATTCCACCTGCAATATTCCTAATAAATTCAAAACGTTTATACTCCAAGTTATTTTCATGTCTCTAATTCAAAAAGTGTGACCTATGTTCACTGGGAATGCAGGATCTTGCCAGTTCCGTTGTTGACGAAACAGTCGGATATATGGTGATATCATTGTATGACTGATTGCTGTGCCGTAGGCAAGACTTTTGTATATTCTCTCAACGAATTATAAATCTTACAATTAGTAGGTAAATCAAAGATTCCTGAAACAACTGTCGAGTTAAGAAATTAGGTTTTCTAAGTATTCTGTATTTTCTGTCTTACATTTATATATATATATTTATTTGTACATGCATGTGCACATTTGTGTATGCATGTATGCGTGTGTGTGTGTGCGCATGTTGTGTGAATGTGTGCATGCGGGCGAGTATGTACGTGTATGTGCGCGCGTGTGTGTATGCGTGTATGTAAATGTGTGAGAGTGTGGTTACTTATGAAGGTGAGGCATATGGATATTTTGATAGAATTGGGTATTTGATAAATAACAGAGGAAGGAGCAGGACATAAATGATTTAATAACATCGTGAGCGTTTGCAACTTTCGCCTATGTTTCCTATTTTCTCCTAAATACGTCTTGCTTGTCCCCGGATGCAAATCCCACACAATTGTGTCCATTTTTCTCTAGGACACTTATGCATCATTTAGCTACCTTAGAATTATTCCCTCGGAACCTTCCTATATATTGTATACACACACATATACACACATATATATATATGTGTTTATGTATATGTATTATATGTATATGCATTTATATATATATGCATATATGCACATGCAGATGCATGCATATATACACACATATATATGTATAAATATATACATATGTGCATTTATATATATATATATATATTAGAAGAAATGAGGTAATCAGAAGATCGGATGGTTTATATTCACAGATATTTATTTATATATTACATTATATATATATATATATATATCATATCACTTAGATCATTAGCGCTTTCTCCCATTCTAGTGGGGTTTTCAAATTAAAATAAGTTCCTTTGTGGGAAATTTTAATAATTTTATAGAGTTTCTTAGTGGTGGGGAGGAATATAAGACAGTACAAGGGGGTGAGGTGGATGAGGAGAAAGTGAGAGAGAGAACATGTGTGCATGTGTATGTGTATGTGTGTGTGTGTGGGGGGTTGTATCTGAGGTGAGTGCTAAAGAGAAAGAGGGGAAGGGAGAGGGAAGAAGAAGGAAAGAATATTTTTGGTCTGCTGGACAGAATATTGACTCCAAGGGGGTTCTAAGAATTTCAGCTTTAACCACTTCACAGTGTCATTGAGTGTGTGGGGCGGGGAGGTAGGCCATAAATTATATTTCCTTTTATCATTGTGAGAATGGTCAAATGCTTTTTGGGGTTAAAAATTCTTTACACTTTTCATGATCGTTTTGTGGAGGTGTGTGTGTGTGTGTGTGTGCGTGTGTTTGTGCGTGTGCGTGTGTCTGTGTGTTTGGAGAAGGGGAGAGAGACCAAAAAAGAAAAAAGAAAAAGAAAAATAAGTGACGAAGGGGAAAAATTGTGTTGATATTTATACCAATATATGTATATACATATATACACGCTTATACATGAAATATCGGTTCAAAATGAACAACTAAATTACACCGTCTTGAAAATTGTATATCATAGAAAAGTTAAAATTAAAGTGACAATTAAAAGATAAAGGTGAAGTAAATTATAAAAATAATATAATATATATAACAGGCAATATATATATATATATATATATATATATACACACATATATATACATATACAGACATATACTAAATGTTCTTCTATATTAGATTGTAAATCGAAAGATGTGTCCTTCAATGTCACTATATATATATACATACTTATACAAGAAATATTAGAAAAAAACACCTTCTATCGATTCAAAATGAACAATCAAATTACACCATCTTGAAAATTGCGTATCATAGGAAAGTTAAAATTAGAATGAATATTGGCAAGTAAAGATAAAGTAAATTACAAAAATAATATAATGTATATAACAGGTAATATATATATACACACACACACACATA
>NC_043011.1:66540213-66542713 GCF_006345805.1 Octopus sinensis | reverse complement strand
CTCACATCTTTCGCAAGAAACAGAATGCCTTCTTTGATTATAACCGTACTCTACGTGATTTATATTTCCTTTTGGTTCTTCTAAATCAACTGAACTTAACTGAATCACATGCAGTTTCTTGCCGCTGCAATTTCGGATTCTTTCCACTTCAGCAGAAAGATTCAGGATTCGATTGCAACTCTCCAAATTGCGTTTCACCTTTAAAATAATATCTACAACTTTAGTCCATTCCCTAAGATATTGCAGGGGAACTATAATCGTATTAACATCGAATTAATAGCTTGTTGCATGCCATAGATTCTCTGCAGTTCACTGTACACGGCATCACCCTGACCGATATCGCTTTACGCAATTCTTGTTAATATTCTTGTCAAGAACGCGAACACAAACTCATTTTCATTCTTCAATCTGTCATTCTTCATGTACTTAGGGCTTCCATTTCCTTCTTTAGCATGCATATCATTACAACAGATGGATACATGTATATTCCCAACGACAACAGTGCACTCAGCACAGACAGATACACTGTGTACGGGTTTAGAAATGCATCTCTACACATCTATCTATCTATCGGCGCACTGCGTAGACTTGGTAGACGAAGACCGAAAAAAGCCTGTCTCATATATGTATATACATAAGTGTAGATATTATATTACGCATTACCTGGGACAACGTCGGTCGAAAACATATCTAAGCATCTAAGTATATATATATATATATATATATATATATATATATATATATATATATATATATATAGTATCTATATCTACGTGTGTGTATCTTTCAGGCTATGTTTGACATCCATAACTACCATGTGAGAACCAGTGTACACTATTGGTTCGGCGAAAGAGATTGATACAATAAGTTCTAGGTTTAAAATGTAAGTACTGCGGTAGATCCATTCAACAAAAAATTCAAGGTAGTGTCTCAGCAAGGAGGTAGTCTAATGACTGAAGCAAGTAAATGTATATGTTTATATATATAGAGAGTACTTTGGATAAAGCTTTTGCAATATATTTTATTTTAAAAAGCGGCAAGAGAACAGAAACTTTCGCACGCCGGGCCGAAATACTTAGCGGCTTTTTGTCGGTCTTTACGTTCTGAGTTCAAATTCCGCAGAAGTCGACTTCGCTTTTCATCCTTTCGGGGTCGATAAGTTAAGTACCAGTTGCGCACTGGTGTCGATGTAATCGACTGGCCCTCTTCAGAAATTACGGTTTTTGTGTCTTGAGTAGAAAAGAATATTCGGAACTACTTTACTAGAAATTAATTTTTGCCCACATACACTGAACTGAGTTGGTGAGAACAGATGTTTGACTCTGCCATTCCTTGCTCCTAACCGGAAAAAAAAATCCATGGCTGTTTTTTCCATGATGACAGCTAAAATAGTTCTAGCGTCTCCATATTCCCGTTCAGGTACAGGAATGCGAACTGTAATGCCTACAGGTACATCAGAATGAGATTTTTCAGAAACTAATTTCATTTTCTTAGCCCGAGTTTCCACACATTCTTTAGCTGTCTTTCTCGTTATTTATTTCATTTAAACACAAACTCAGTCCTTCTGTACAATTTTGTCTTCTGAGTACCAGATTCCTGAGCGTGACGCAATATAGGCGGCTCACATTTTGAGCAAAATTAGTTGTGCTTGCAACTTTTTGATCACACAACACACTCTACCACAAATTGTTTCGGAGACGTTTCTTCAACGGCAATGGCATCATCATGTTTGGAGGATGCAGTAATAACACTCAAAGTATTTTCAAATTGTTCTTCATCCTGCACTGATTCAACCACTTCCCTTGGAATATGAATTGTGGACAGTCTATCTGTACGAGCACAGACAAACATAAGCTCGTAAGGCTTTCGCTTTATTTCAGAAGGAAACGCACTGTTTTTCACGAAATTTAAGCTCAGGACTCCATGAAGTACACTGGTTTCTTGCATCCAAGTTGATATCATATTTTCGATGTCTTGGTTGGCCCTCTCAACGCTACCTTTTGGTTTGCCATATAAGCTCCAGCCAAGTTATTTCGAAGTTGTCTATAAGTTTATTACAGAATTCCCTGCCGGTGTCGGACTGCAGAATACACGGAGCACCAAGCAATAAAAATATATCGAGCAATGGCGTGGTGGCTTCTTCTGCCCACTCTCTTTGAAGACGTCTTAAAACTAGAAACTTCGTTTAGTGGTCTTGGTTAACTAGAATAAATGTTTTCATCAGGTTGAGACTGAAAATGTATAAGGTCTACTTGACATCTTGAATTGAGATGATAAAATATCATAGGCATGGCCACTTTATATCTTTTTTGTTCACAAATACTTAGAAATAACGTTATTTGATCCTGAGTAATGCTTTTATATCGGCGATTAGGTTCTTTTAGCATACTGTCTCTACCACCATGTTCAGTAGATTTATGCGTTTCGTATAAAATATCGAACAATGCATCGCATGGACAATAAAGGACAACATATTGTTTTGGATCTGTCACCAGCACAG
>NC_043011.1:66502713-66535213 GCF_006345805.1 Octopus sinensis | reverse complement strand
TGTCTTTTTTAAACAAACATCACGGTAGTCCAACAAAAGAGGGTTAAGCAGTGTGTCAAGTTTTACCTTCCCATCAAAACAACATAAATATTTCAAATCATCCTCCCATCTCTAAGCTTTGTAATGTGTGTGTGAGAGAGGTGGGGAGAGAACATTGCGAACAATAAATGAAATAATCAGGAAAGGAAACATCGTATAAATAAAAGGGTCTTGTTTCACATTTATACTCCCCAGTCTTTGCTGTCGCATAATACCAGAAAAATGGAGACATTTTAACAAAAAATTCTACAAATATCGCTTAGATGGTGTGGTTTCAGAGGATATAGGAATTTAATCAAACTTCGCGCGGACCTCGCTCGCAGTGGTCGGTGATTTTTGCTATTCGCTGTACTATTCGGGTTTACTATTTGCTGCGCAATTACTGTTTGCTATCCGCTCCGTAATAATAATAATAACAACAATAATAATAATAATAATAACAATAATAATAATAATAATAATAATAATAATAATAATAATAATAATAATAATAACCGGGGGACTTTTAATAAACACCGGGGGACTTTTAAGAGAACACCGGGGGACTTTTAAGAGAACACCGGGGGACTTTTAAGATGTAAGAAGGAAAATTCAGAGCTCCGAAACCTATCCACAAACATCGAAAACAAAGACATCCTATGGAGCCAAAGTTTTACTAACAAAGAATTGGACTGTATCCGAGTAAGTAATACAAATTGAAATTTATTACTATTTTCGAAACGAAATGATGTATTTTGACTCGATATCATCTCCACCTCTAACGCAACCCATGTAAACATGCGTGAAACATCACGATCATCTCCGACCCCAAACACCATGTACAAAGGAACTACGAAGAAATTAAATGCCACCGATACTATTCAACCCAAGAATAACAATCGAGCGGTACGTACATTAAACCTACAACAAAAAATGTACGAAAAACTACACGTGCGAAATAATGTGACAACAGAAATAAACGGACCGGTACCCTACGAAAATGACGACCGTCAAAATAATGGGTCGGACGTTGTACCTCATGTCCCGCAAATAAAACCCAAAAGACGTAAATGGACACGTGAGGAATACATTTCTATCTTACACGCATACTTCACAGCAGTACTCTACCCAAAAAATGAAAATACAACACACATACATATAAAATATGGAAGGAAAATAATAGAGATTTAGACTTGGATACAGCAATGAACCCTAATAAATTAGCTAACGTACGAAGATACATTCTCAACACAAAAAAAATATCAGAAATAGAAATAGAACACCTAAAAGAAAACATACACCAGGAAAATGTAGATAGAAGCCACAAAACAATGCCCAATAATATAAACACTGAAACTGTAAAACACGAAGACAAACGCAACATTCCCAACAAACACGATGTAAACAACGAAGGGGAGCCTAATGATTATGATAATATAAAAAATAAAATAATCAAAGAACTAAAAACCACAGAGCTCAAAAAGGACCACCCACGATACCTCCCAAGAATAAAGATAAACGCAATAACAACACCAATTATAAACAACATAAACCTAGCCGTCACTGAACTAGCCACTGAAACAAAAAAAAGTGATATCACTGAACTAAATGACTTGATATACGCAGCAGCCACTGCAGCCACAAAAGAAGCTGGATACTCACCCAAACCCGCCTAAACAGGGGTACCACCACCCAAACAAACCCTGTGGATAAATAACATCCAAAACAAAATACAAAAAAATGAGAAAAGACCTGTCGATTCTTAATGAAATCAGCAAACAATCAACGCTACTGAGCAACAAAAGGAAAAGAAAAATGCTCCGCAAATATAACACCACAGAAAAAGATTTGCCGGAGATAAAAGAAAAGCTGAAGCAAGATATCCTTGCCAAAGCTCAAAGGATCCGCCGGTACGAGAAACGCCAACGCTTCTTTGAACAGAACAAAAAGTTCAACTCCGACCCCAAAAAGATCTACCAAGAACTGGGCAAAAATAAAATAGAAGTCACTGCAGCACCAACGGCAGAAGAATTGGAAGAATTCTGGGGAGAAATATGGTCGGCGAACGAACCACCAAAAAAAAGGAATATCAAAATAACAAACTCGGCATCTTAACAAACTTGGACCCCCATAACAACTGAAGAGGTCGCCCAGGGACTGCAAAGACTAAGCAACTGGAAGGCACCTGGGCATGATAAGATCCCCAACTTCTGGTTGAAATATCTAACAGGAATGCACAAAAAGCTGGCTGAAAACTTTAACAACGTACTAGCAGAGCCAGAGACAATGCCTGAATGGCTCACGAAGGGGAAAACCATCTTAATTCCCAAATCAAATGAAACAGAAAAACCAGAAAACTACAGACCAATAACCTACCTCCCTACTATTTCAAGGCATTTACTGCAGTGATATCACAAAGGTGAACGAGCACTGGACGAATACACAAACTCTTCCAGAAGAGCAGAAAGGATGCCGCAAAGGCTCATATGGCTGTAAAGATCAACTAATGATTAATAAAGCCGTAACTGAAGACAGCCACAGAAAGAAGAAAGGCCTCAGTATGGCCTGGATTGACTACAAAAAGGCGTTTGATAGCATCCCCCACACATGGATCCTCGAAACACTAGCCATTAACAAAGTAGCACCAACAATCATAAAATTCATAGAGCACTCTATGAATAAATGGCAAACAGTCCTACACCTCCAAACAAAAGAGGGACTCATGAAAACCAAAAACATCCCATTAGAAGAGGAATATTCCAGGGAGATACGCTCTCTCCACTCCTTTTCTGCTTGGCACTGTCACCTCTATCTGATATGCTAAATAGAACTGGATGCGGATATAAATGTTACGGCAAAACGATCAGCCACCTTTTATATATGGATGACCTAAAACTATACGCTGCAAATGACAAACAGCTGGAAACACTATTAAAGACAGTTCATGGATTTACCAAAGAATTAGATATGAAATTTGGATTAGAAAAATGCGCCAAAGTAACCATGAAAAGAGGAAAACTAGTTAAGAGTAACAACATCACACTAGATGAAGCAAATGAAATAAAAGAATTAGACCAAAGCCAAACTTACAAATACTTAGGAATCCATGAACTAGATAAGACACAACACACAGAAATGAAAGAGAAAATAAAAAAAGAATATTATAGACGAGTTAGATCAATACTAAACACAGAGCTCAATGCTAAAAACAAGATAATAGGTATCAACACTTTAGCTGTCCCAGTTATAAGTTACAGCTACAATATCCTTAACTGGACACGAAATGAACTGACCAAAATAGACAGGAAAACAAGAAAAATACTGACAGGATCTAGGATGCATCACCCAAAATCTGACATAGAAAGACTATATATACAACGTATAGAAGGTGGTAGAGGCCTTATACAGCTGGAAAACTACTATAAAATAACCACCATAGGACTGCAAAAATACCTACTTCAGAAGGAAGGAAAACTGATCCAGATAGCGGCAAAACACGAGCAAAACAAAAAACTGTTCTCAGTATTTAAGGAAGCTGACAAATACAAACAAGAAATCATACCACCTAATAAACATGAAGAAGAAGAAGAAGAAGATGAAGAAACAACAAAAGCTATAAAAAAAATGAAATCCAAACTAAAAATAGAACAGCAACGAACCATGATAAAACGATGGCAAGAAAAGCCCCTTCATGGTAAATACTGGACTAAACTAAACGCAAAAGAAATAGACAAAGAAAAATCCCAGCAATGGTTGAGAAGCTCAGGACTCAAAGCAGAGAAACAGAGGGATTTTTTAATTGCAGCACAAGACCAAAGCCTCCCCACCAGAATTACCAAAAACCTGTAATGAAAAGAAATATTACAAGTAACTGCAGAATATGTGGAGATGGACAAGAAACAATAAATCATATTATCTCTAGCTGCCCAGTCCTGGCTAAGAAGGAATATATTCACAGACATGACAGAGTTGGAACTTACATACATTGGAAGCTATGCCAACATTATGGAATAACAACAGAAAAAAGATGTTATAGGCACACACCAGAAAAGGTCACAGAAAACGAGAAAGCAACCATACTCTTGGATATGCCGATACACACAGATAGAGAAATTAAGGCCAACAGACCAGATATAGTTGTCAGAGACCATGAAGAAAAAAAATGCTTTCTAATTGATGTATCAGTACCGGCAGATGACAACGTGTCTCTAAAAGAAATGGAGAAACTCTCAAAATACAAAGACCTGGAAATAGAGGTTACTAGAATGTGGAATCTGAAAACAGAAACAATTCCTATCATAGTAGGTGCATTAGGCATGATAAAAAAATATTCAGACAAATACATAACAAAAACACCAGGACTTACAAACACATATAACATACAGAAAATTGCACTACTAGGCTCTGCACACATCCTACGCAGAACACTTTCCATACAATAACCATCAGAGCATCACAACAAATCACAGCACATACCCAAGGCACACAGAGCTGCGCTCGGTAGTGAAGTGAAAGCACGCTATAAAAATAAAAATAAAAAAACTACTGAATAATAATAATATATAATAATAATAATAATAATAATAATAATAATAATAATTATTATTATTATATCATATATTATTATTATTATTATTATTATTATTATTATTTTATATTATTATTATTGTTATTATTATTATTATTATTATTATTAACATAAATCTTTACGATTTTTTAGTCGTAGATTTAGTTCTTTGTTTGTATCGAATTTTTTCAATGTCGTATTGCGGGGTTTTCCTTCCACTGCACTGATGTTATTGGATTAAGTGTGCTTTATGGAGAGAGAGAGAGCTTCTTAGTGTACGTCCACGTCGTTATTTAGCTATAAATTATTGATCCTTCGTAACACAGTGTCGGTAAAATTGCACCGGTGTCTTTAGTCATCTGTCAAGTAACAACACAGATTTCAGACAGATAATACTTTCCTTAAAATGTGCGATGATACTAATAAGGCTGCTTCTTGCAAGACATCAATCTTCTTGTTCTTGTTCTTGTTCTTATTCTTGTTGTTGTTGTTGTTGTTGTTGTTCTTATTCTTCTTCTTCTTCTTCTTCTTCTTATTGTTGTTGTTGTTGTTGTTGTTGTTGTTATTATTAATATTACCATTATTGTTGTTATTTTCCTATTCCCCAAAAGATTAGGCACTTTGAAAAATAAATCGTAATATCGAGCTACAGCAAGCAACCTTAGATGCCAAGAACACTCTTAAGTATCCTAGCTGTCCTTAAAACCCTTGTTTTCGGAGATGTACTAATCCGTGTTTTAGACATATTTCCTACATCCATCTGTTCGGATATTCAACGATTGCTCCCAATACAACTATAACCACAGGGATACATTTTAGCCGCACATTCCATATTCCCTATAATTCAATGGCTAGGTCCTGGTACTTTGCTGTCTCTCATATTGATTGTTTCATCATTCGGTACTGTAAAGTCAGTTATCTGGTACTTTCTATTTTCTTTATATAGTACTACTGGCTTCTATTACTCTGTAGATCTGAATGCTAACGTTCCCCATCATCTTGCATTACTTTCTAATAATTCGATAATTTCGTGCCCATACCATTTATTAGACATGTTCAAATCCTAGCTTCCTACATAACTCTCAGTGGATTACTCTCCCTAGGTTGTCATGCCTTTTCGTGTATTCTTTCTGTGTCAGAATGTTACAGTCATGTTCTATATGGTAACGCTTCACTCTTTTGATTTGCATGACCTACATTGGGAATCTACAAGCTTTTTGCTTGATCTTGTGCAGCAATTAACTTGTTTTCTCTCTCTCTTCAGCTTTCCTTTCTGCAGCCGTGACCATGTCTCACTACTAACATTTCCTGAAACTCTCTTTTTGAATCTACTATGCAATGCCTTCTTCTGCCAATCAGATAAGTGCTGTTTTTTTACTGTTTCTTTTTAAACTTCTTTTGTCCTTTTGGTTTCGCTTTATCTTGCTCTGACTCTAGCATTTTTAATAAACTTTCGTCTCTATTAAGCAGATAGGGATCTATATCTACTCTCGTAGTAGATATAGAGAGAAGAAAATGCAGTCTTCTGCAGATATTAACCCACTTTCAAATTCATTTCTAGGTAAATATAATCTTGCTAACCCTGCCCTCGGGTGGAGTCCTCCATTCATATTGTATTTCTTTCAACGATTCCATCTAGCTTTGCTAATTTAATTATTGCCCAGTCCACAAAAGCTGCGCTTTATCTAATTAATGATACTGCCCAAAGTATTTGCAGCTATCACTAGATTCGGATCATTTAGCTTTGATTTCGTTATCTACCTCACCAGTCTGATGAACTTCATCTCAATGTTCGTTTTCATTTCTACAGTTGGTACACTGCTAGCTTTTATTACTCCGAGGTAGTTATAAATTTCACCTTTCAAAAATTTTACTGTATGGCCATCTGGTAATTGGATGCGTTCGCTGACTACTTGTACACTTCTCATGACTTATATTGCACACTTATCTATGTCACATCCCATGCGTATATCTTTGCAGAATAATATTAGTCTGTCTTTAGGAATTTATCTCATTTACATTCTTAATAAAAAGATTCGGACCGTCTATGTAGAACAAATAGGAAAGTTTTCCCTTACTATTTCTGAACTAAAGAAGGCCTTTGCTTTCCTTAATACTAAACTGAGGGAGATCAAACATAGAACTAATATTAAAGGGGACGACGAGTCCCCTGGAAAATCCCTCTGCTCATATTCACTTTCCCTAAGTGTATATATATAACCAGAGTAGAGATCTACTTTCCATTTCTTCATGCTACAGCTAATTAAATCTCTTATGTTGCCTACCATGGTGAATATGCTCAAATATTTACCTATCCATGTGTGTGGGATAATTTCATCGGCTTTCCTATAATCTATTCATATTATTCCTAGATTTTTCTTTCTAGCTTATACTTCATTTAGAACTGCTTTGTCTATATATAATAGATAATGCGTTCCTCTCGCCGTCTTCCGGCAACCTTTCTGTTCTTCTAGTAGTAAACTCTCGTTCTCAAGGTGCTTGTAAATGCTTTCCGAAGCATTCCTGGTAACAGCTTCCACACTAATGGTAAGCAAGGGATTGGTCTAGAGTGGCTAGTTGTATGACCCTTGCTATTATCTTTCATAATGTGTATTCTCCGTCCTCTAGTCATCAAATCTGGCATTGTTCCTCCATTAATACACTCTTGAAGATCTTCTCTCAGCCTCCCATGTAAACATCTACATTTCTTTAGCCACTAACTGCTGAACTATATCTCTTCCTGGGCCCTTCCAATTCGTCATTTTCCCCAACTCTTTATTAGCTATTAATGCACTAGTTAATCTGAGATCTGACTATTTCCCACTCACTACTTCTTCCCTTTAACCATATTTCATCTTTCTTTAACCATATTGCATCTCCAATATGGGTAACTGGTTTATTCCAAATATAATCCAGAACTTTCTAACTTCCTCTGTATTATGTTTCTCACCTTCAGTACATCGCTATCCACTATTTATTAGGTTATAAATTCTCCGATGGTTTCTCTTATATATTCTATCATTTTGATAGTGATATATTCTTTTCTGATATCTGGAGAGCTTGCTTGATACTGCTAAGGTACGCTGTTTCAACTCTTCTATCATTGTCTCAATTAATTTCTCTTTGACTAAGTATCTTTCTTCGACGCAAGATATAAATCTTGTGTTTCCTAACTTGTTTGTTTTCCAGGCTTCTATTCTATTAAAATATTATCTTAAAGTTTTCATTTTATTTTGTAGTCTCCTTTTCCGTATTTGCTCTTTTTTCATCTTGCCCTGTGAGATATCTAATCTTCTGGTGACTACAAACCTGCCTGCATAGCTCAGTAAATTAGCAGCTCCTATATTTTAGTATCTATTCTACTGATAACCGAACCTACTCCCCTAATCACTTCTTGTAGCTGCCCTCTGTTGATATCTTTTAATGTTGGCAATTTTTTCTAATATTTTTTAATCATTATTTCCTGCAACTCATCTAAAGTCTGATTTTCTTTACTTAAATCACTTACGTCACTGGTGCCGGATGTCCTTTCCTTGTTCGTAGTGGTATTATTATTATTACGTTTTTGTTTAGGTTCTTCTTTGATTTGAGAAGTATCTCTTATGTTGTTGTTTGTCTTTCCACTGCCTGGTCCTTCTTTTCCAGTACTCCTCTGATCTCTTCTACCTCCAATTCTGTCATTCACTTTCTTCTCCTAATAGCATTAGTCTGATCATCTAATCGCTGCTCAGTCACTTTAAACATAGTCCTCTCTACTCAAAGTGTTAACATGCATTTTCTATATTCCCTTCTTTTAGGTTCTATAGCCCCTTCTTTTAAGTAACACTGCATCACAATCCTATTTTCTTCGCTGATCCACTTCTTGCTCCATGCACTATTACATGATGATGCTCTGTTAGGATGTCGCTTGTGGTTCGTCTGCATCTTTACTTATCCACTGCTGAGTAAGGAGACTTCCCTTAACGGTCCAGTTTCATTTCGGCTGTTACAACCAGAGATTTTGGGAAATCCTGTCTCTCATAAACTGAGGTAAGGTAAATTTCTGCGGCATCATCATCATCACTATTATTTATCGGCATCTGAATGTTTCGACTGGCGTTCATTGGCTTGGTTCTGTTATGTCTTCCTTTAATTATTATTATTTTTATTATTGAGTGAGAGAGCAGTGCATGCCATCAAAGTGACACTGGGGTAAAATATACGAAGCCCAATATACCCATCATGACTACCCGTCTGATAAGGGTACACCAGGCACATGCATCACAACCATATATGCGCGACATGGAGATCTCATATAAAGATAAACAGTACATGACCTTGCAGGTGGGGCCCACTTAGAATTTTCTTCAGGTTGAGTAGCCCATCCCGCTCAAAAGGTCCCTGAATAAGGGTTGTTTAAGGATGTTGAACGAAACACCCATGTTTCCAGAGGTGAATTATTCAAACCCCAAAGAATCCCTCTCAACACATGGCTATGATGCTCCCCCACTACTTCTGCTCGTGATCAGAGATGCACATATCGTCAGCCACTAATGGACATGCTCAACTGGCTAAGGTCAAACAACTGACAAGCAAATCTGTGGTATTGAGCAGAATATTTGCTGTAGCCCATCTTTTATACCAGGACAAAACGATGTACATGATAACACTTCCAATCAGTTAAGATCAGAAGCCATGAGAGCCACTGCCTGGTACTGCATTATTATTATTATTATTATTATTATTATTCAGTAGTTTTATTTTTATAGCGTGCTTTCACTTCACTACCGAGCGCAGCTCTGTGTGCCTTGGGTATGTGCTGTGATTTGTTGTGATGCTCTGATGGTTATTGTATGGAAAGTGTTCTGCGTAGGATGTGTGCAGTGCCTAGTAGTGCAATTTTCTGTATGTCATATGTGTTTGTAAGTCCTGGTGTTTTTGTTATGTATTTGTCTGAATATGTTTTTATCATGCCTAATGCACCTACTATGATAGGAATTGTTTCTGTTTTCAGATTCCACATTCTAGTTACCTCTATTTCCAGGTCTTTGTATTTTGAGAGTTTCTCCATTTCTTTTAGAGACACGTTGTCATCTGCCGGTATTGATACATCAATTAGAAAGCATTTTTTTTCTTCATGATCTCTGACAACTATATCTGGTCTGTTGGCCTTAATTTCTCTATCTGTGTGTATCGGCATATCCCAGAGTATGGTTGCTTTCTCGTTTTCTGTGACCTTTTCTGGTGTGTGCCTATACCATCTTTTTTCTGTTGTTATTCCATAATGTTGGCATAGCTTCCAATGTATGTAGGTTCCAACTCTGTCATGTCTGTGAATATATTCCTTCTTGGCCAGGACTGGGCAGCTAGAGATAATATGATTTATTGTTTCTTGTCAATCTCCACATATTCTGCAGTTACTTGTAATATTTCTTTTCATTACATGTTTTTGGTAATTTCTGGTGGGGAGGCTTTGGTCTTGTGCTGCAATTAAAAATCCCTCTGTTTCTGCTTTGAGTCCTGAGCTTCTCAACCATTGCTGGGATTTTTCTTTGTCTATTTCTTTTGCGTTTAGTTTAGTGCAGTATTTACCATGAAGTGGCTTTTCTTGCCATCGTTTTATCATACCTCGTTGTTGTTCTATTTTTAGTTTGGATTTCATTTGTTTTATAGCTTTTGTTGTTTCTTCATCATCTTCTTCTTCTTCTTCTTTGTGTTTATTAGGTGGTATGATTTCTTGTTTGAATTTGTCAGCTTCCTTAAATACTGAGGACAGTTTTCTGTTTTGCTCGTGTTTTGCTGCTATCTGGATCAGTTTTCCTTCCTTCTGAAGTAGGTATTTTTGCAGTCCTATGGTGGTTATTTTATAGTAGTTTTCCAGCTGTATAAGGCCTCTACCACCTTCAATACGTTATATATATAGTGTTTCTATGTCAGATTTTGGGTGATGCATCCTAGATCCTGTCAGTATTTTTCTTGTTTTCCTATCTATTTTGGACAGTTCATTTCGTGTCCAGTTAAGGATATTGTAGCTGTAACTTATAACTGGGACAGCTAAAGTGTTGATACCTATTATCTTGTTTTTAGCATTGAGCTCTGTGTTTAGTATTGATCTAACTCGTCTATAATATTCTTTTTTTATTTTCTCTTTCATTTGTGTGTGTTGTGTCTTATCTAGTTCATGGATTCCTAAGTATTTGTAAGTTTGGCTTTGGTCTAATTCTTTTATTTCATTGGTTTTATCTAGTGTGATGTTGTTACTCTCAACTAGTTTTCCTCTTTTCATGGTTACTTTGGCGCATTTTTCTAATCCAAATTTCATATCTATTTCTTTGGTAATTCATGAACTGTCTTTAATAGTGTTTCCAGCTGTTTGTCATTTGCAGCGTATAGTTTTAGGTCATCCATATATAAAAGGTGGCTGATCGTTTTGCCGTAACATTTATATCCGCATCCAGTTCTATTTAGCATATCAGATAGAGGTGACAGTGCCAAGCAGAAAAGGAGTGGAGAGAGCGTGTCTCCCTGGAATATTCCTCTTCTAAGGGGGATGTCTTTGGTTTTCATGAGTCCCTTTTTGTTTGGAGGTGTAGGACTGTTTGCCATTTATTCATAGAGTGCTCTATGAATTTTATGATTGTTGGTGCTACTTTGTTAATGGCTAGTGTTTCGAGGATCCATGTGTGGGGGATGCTATCAAACGCCTTTTTGTAGTCAATCCAGGCCATACTGAGGCCTTTCTTCTTTCTGTGGCTGTCTTCAGTTACGGCTTTATTAATCATTAGTTGATCTTTACAGCCATATGAGCCTTTGCGGCATCCTTTCTGCTCTTCTGGGAACAGTTTGTTATTATTATTATTATTATTATTATTATTATTATTATTATTATTATTATTATTATTATTATTATTATTATTATTATTATCATTATCATTACTACTACTATTATTATTATTATTATTACTGAGTGAGAGAGCAGTACATGCCATCAAAGTGGCACTGGGGTAAAATATACGAAGCCCAGTATACCCATCAGGACTACCTGTCTGATAAGGGTACACTAGGCACATGCATCACAACCATATGTGCGCGACATGGTGATCTCATATCAAGATAAACAGCACATGACCTTGTAGGTGGGGCCCACTTAGAATTTTCCTCTGGTCGAGTAACCCATCCTAATCAAAAAGTCCCTGAATAAGGGTTGATTAAGGATGATGAACGAAACACCCATGTTTCCAGAGGTGAATTATTCAAACCCCGAAGACTCCCTCTCATCACACGGATATGATGCTCCCCCACTACCTCTGCTCGTGATCAGAGATGCACATATCGTCAGCCACTAAGGGACATGCTCAACTGGTTAAGGTCAAACAACTGACAAGCAAATCTGTGGTATTGAGCAGAATATTTGCTGTAGCCCATATTTTATACCAAAAGAAAACAATGTACATGATAACACTTCCAATCAGTTAAGATCAGAAGCCATGAGAACCACTGCCTGGTACTGCATCAGGGCATTTATTATAATAATTATTATTTTTATTATTATTATTATTATTATTATTATTATTATTATTATTATCGTTATTGTTATTATCATCATCACTTTCATTATCATCTTCTATCAATTTTGTTTCCTTTTCTTTCCGAACACCTTCCTGACACCAAGGGCAAAAACATGCACTGTATACATTTGTAGGCTATTAAAATAATTATAGCAAATGTTTCATTTCTAAAATCACGTGATAGAAAAAGGGGAAGAATGACAGAAAGAAAAAAAAGATATAATTTATATAAGTAGACAGAAAATAAAACGGCAAAAAAGGAAAAACAAATATCACAGCGACGATATTTTTCTCAATACCTGTGACGTACCAGTTAATACAACCCTTTGCACTTCCTGCATGAATGGTAATCCAGGGATCCTTCGGAAATAATTTTCAGTATTTTTACTGATCATTTCAGGTGCTACTGCAATCACTGGCATTATAACCGTTTTGAGATCCTGTCTTTGATCCAGCTACTGTCGGCATCCGTCCACCGTTCTGTTTTGATTTTGTTTTTCGCTTGGGCAGTGACATTAGGAGAGGGCTCTACCTGTTCTGAGTTAACTCTCTGCCAGAGCACCGTCTATGGTTGTATGCTGTTACATTTTCCGTATCTTCAGCGCCTCAAGGTTACAGATAAAATTTCGCCTCTTTATTTGTTTTCGAAGTGTTATTACCGAGCATATATTTTTTTCTCTCTTTAAAATGTGACGTTTTACATTTTATATATATTGTTATTATTATGTATTATTATGTTTAAACACTGTTTCACATTTTCTGATTCATATACGAAATGTACAGGTGCATATGTTCATCACGTGAATAAAGAAAAATAATAAATGCGCCCTTTTAAAGCCTAGCCAGGCGCATGGGCTCGGCTTCCTGGTTTTTATGGCGTATGTGTTCCCCAGCTGGACGGGACACACGTCCATTGCGGCGTTACTCATTTTTGCTAACTGAATGGACTGGAGCAACGTGAAATGAAGTGTTTTGCTCAAGAAAACAACGCATCGCCCGGTCCAGAAATCGAAACCACAATCTTACGTTCATGATGCTGGCACCCTAACCATTAAGCCACACGCCTCTATTCACATGTAAACATTACCTTTATGTGTATCTGTGTAGAAACGAAACCGATTAGTATTTCTACTCACAGTATTTTTCTGTACCGATATCGCATTCTTGCGTATTACTTCAATTCTTGTATAGGAAAATCACATCTCCGCGCGTTTTTCCTTTTCTTTCTTTTTTCCATTATAATTATTGTAATACTCAACAAAAGTTAGTATGTTTAGAAAATGTATCGAAAATATTCCTCAGCAACTACTCTACTACGAATAATTGGTGGGTGGGTAATAGATGCATGTACTGCACATTTTCGTTTGATTTCTAGCGGAATACATCAGGTAGTTAGGTGCAAAATAATATGGAGAAAATTTACGTTTTTGGTATTAAAGCAGGAAGAGATCGACAGATTTGGATTTCGATAGAAAATAACCTCTTTAATTAGTATATTGGTAACTATATATATATATATATATATATATATTATATATATATATATATATATATATATATATATATATATATATATATATATATATATATATATATATATATATATATATAAAATTGTAGAGATAGTAACCTTGATACACAAATGCGTATACGGGCGCCCTTCCCCACAAGTGTGTGTATATTTATGAATGTGTGTGTGATCCTGTAACAGTAGAATATTTCACACCGAGTAAACAATTTTTCGACTATTTTATGTTACAATTTCACACTGATTATAACATAACGAAAAACTAAATGTTTTTCTAACACAAAAATGGAGAGGTGCGTTGGGAATTGCTCTTTCATAAACCTGCAACTTTCGTTCTTATGAGCTTTATAAAATGAAGGAACTATTAAATATTTGATGCGTCGGAAATTCCTCAATAGCAATGTTCGATCAAGTTCTATATTTTCTGACAGTTTTCGTATCAAAAGGGATTAGTCTCCACTTGTAGTGTACTCTCGTAGGAGCTGTCTTCCATTGCTAATTTTGTCTCAGAAAGCACAGTATTAAACTAATTTTAAATGGTGAAGAAAGTCTACATGTTTAGCAAAGCGTGACCTTGAAGGCTATACAAACCCGAGGATCACCTATGCTATTGCTAGATACATTTGAGACGTATAAAATTCCTGAGAAATCCGTCATAAGAACATCAGTAAAAAGCATTGATTTCTTTCACCACTGCAGCTTTTCTTCATACTTATAAATTCTGATAAGGAATTCACCATGTTGGCAAAGAATTTGCTCAGGAGATAAACTTACCTTGTAATTATGCGTCCGCATGCAAGATAATCTGAGGTGTAGGAAGATCAAAAGACACTATTCATATAATATATGTATACGTATGTGTGTGTGTGTGAGTGTGGGCGCATGCGAGTGTAAATATATATATATATATATATATATATATATATATATGTGAATTCGACTTTATCTTATTTCTTTACTGCCCACAAGAGGCTACACACAGACAGGACAAACAAGGACAGACAAACAGATTAAGTCGATTATACTTATTTAATAGACCCCGAAAGGATGAAAGGATGAAAGGCTAAGTCGACCTCAGCGGAATTTGAACTCAGAACGTAGCGTCAGACGAAATACCGCAAAGCATTTCACCCGGCGTGCTAACGTTTCTGACAGCTTTTTCTTGTATATAATGTGACATGGATACAAATCGATTAAAGTTTACAACCAAATTTCAATTTGCTTCGTATCGTGTAAAATATTACAAGATACCGTGCTTTTCAAATACACATTATTAGACATTGATACTGAAGATTTTAGATAAGCTAAACCTTCGATGAGTTAATTATTACTCCTAAATAATACACAAATACACTGGTAGCGCAATAATATTTATTTATTTATGTAAGTGTGTATATTAGAGTTACAACTGCAATCACCAATACGGATCGGATCTTCACCTGCAGAGAAAAAGATGTTTATGGTTATACAAACAATTAAATCAACGAATTTCTAACGTAAATAATATATGGTATTTTAAGTCGTTTCTGTCAGTACGTTTATATGTAGTCACTTGCGAATGGTGTTTGCAAAATCAATGGACGAAATCAAAATATTGTCACATTTCGTTTGGAAACGTTACAAAATATTATTGTATGATGTAACACTTATCTTATTTACCGGCGTATACGATGCGCTCGCACACGACAATCATCATCGCATATGATCCACCCTTATTTTACGATTATATGTTATAGAAAATACATTAATTTCCTATATTCCATCCTTCACTTATTGGAAGATATTCACAAATGTGTAATTCTGCGCATGCAAAAATGGTACTATGGTAGTATACTGGTATATGTCGTAACACCATAAATTTATGAATATACTAAGTTCCTTGAGTAACGGCTTTCAAATTTATTCTCATTCAAATGAACAGTATAATTTTAATATTTTGACAAAGTGATTGCCATTCAGAATATGAAACTGGTAGTTTTGACTGTGATATTAAATGTGATATTTGTTAGTCGCTAATAGAATTTTGTTGTAATCTTCTCATTGGATGAAAATTTAATTTAAAGGATTGTTTCTTAAAGATAACATAGTCATTATATAATATAAGACATATCGGAATGTGGGTTATATACCACGTGGAAAGAAGTATAACGAGATGACACGATCTCTCCACACAACCGCTGGCGAACCGTAAGTTCAAGTGTGCTGACAGACTGTGGTATTTGGGTTTTAATCTTTCATTGTTAGTAAGAATTACTGTGCTTAGTGGACTTGTGTTTATCCAAAGATTTAGCCTACAGCGCTCGGTCTCCTATCTATGGCATTGCCCCATTAGACACGGGGAACTTTTGTTAGATTCAAAAATTAGAAAAAAAAACGATGTACTTTTTTATTGCCTACATTAAACTCCCACTAATATTAGTAAAACTGTATCAATTCCTTAAATAATTTTTCTACATGTTCTGTTACAACATAATAATATTCTAAAGCAGGTCTGAGCAACCTTTTTCCATGTGCGGGTCGGATTACGCTTTGTCAACAAAATCGCGGGCCAGATCCCTAATTATACACTTACAAAATATATATACAAATGCTTATACAAGTATAAGCTATATAATATAAAAAAGGATATTAAAATAAAGGTAAGATCAAAACAACTTATCAAAATAAAGCAAATAGTCGAATCCGTAAAATAATTTATTCATTCTCATAGAGAGAAAATAGCCATGGAACATTATTCTAATGGGATATTTGAGGTTGGCGTTTCTTTACCAACATCTCGATGTTTGAAGAAATGTTAGAAGAGGTTACTCTCAAGTTATTTTCAAGATGATTATTAGTTATTCTTGATCTTGCTTTTGATTTTTAATAGATTTCATTTTTGAGAATCGCTGTTCACATTTATATGTGCTCCCAAAGAGTGACATTTCCTCTCTAGCAAAATCCACGATGAAGGGGAAATTTTCTCTAGGTAGGTTTTATTAAACTCTATTAGTGAATGATCTCTCATTTCCAGTTTTAGAACTTCATTCCCTTGGAGTTCAATTGGTTCCAGCTGTAATTCCTCGGGATCCTGGTTGATATGAAGGAAATATACGTGGATTTGTTCCTTGCGATCTGAAGGAAATATACGTAGATATGTTTCTTGTGATCTGAAATCTTGAAATCTATTATTGAATTTTTCGTTGATTAACTTTACACCATATGCATATAAGTGCAATCGATTTTGCCATGAAATGCCAATGTTGGGAAATGGGATGTAATACAATGTCTGATCTGTCGTTCCCACTGTTGCATTTTGTTTTGATATGATTGTACAAATGATGAATTAATTAAGGTCGTTAAGATATGAAATAAAGTCAACAAGAAACGCAAGATCACATAGCCACGTATCATCACTCAATTCAGTTTTCTCTTTCTTTTCCATGAATGTAAAAACTTCACTCCTCAGATCATGAAATCGTTTCAACATTTTTCCTTTGCTCAACCATCGCACCTCACAATAGTAAACCAAATCTCCATACTCTGCCTCGATATCCTCAAGAAATTCTTTAAAATGGCGATGGTTCAAAGCTCGAGATTTTATAAAATTTATACTCGAAATAACCTTGGACATGACATGTTCAAATTTTAGTGACTTGGCACACAAATTCTCCTGGTAAATTATGCAATGAAAATGGATAAATCTTATGTCTATATTCATGGAAGCCAATTCCGATCTAATTTTAGAAACTAAGAATGCTTTACTACCAACCATAGCAAGAGCACCATCTGTTGATAAACCTTCAAGGTTTTTGAAATGTAGCTTATATCTAGCCATTAACCTTTTCAATTCATGAAAAATATACTCCCTGGAGGTGGTATCTTTCATTCCTCGAAGAATTTTTTCTATGATATTTAAATCTTCATCAATTCCACGTACAAAAACTGCAATTTGGGCTGTAGTTGACACGTCACTACTCTCATCAATAGCTAAGAAAAATATTTAAAATGCGAAGTAAGTCTTTTCAAGCCAAATTCTATTGGATTGGCAACTAAGATCCCGCCGGTTTTATTTAAATTTTGGAATTTATTACGTATTCAAATTTTGGAATTTATTGCGTTTTTAAATTTTGGAAACTATTTTCTTTTCGAGAATTCTATTTTTGCATAATTTTGGAATATATTTTGTTTGTTTTTCTAGTTAATTTTAGTTAATTTTATTTTTTATTTTCTGATCATTAAAATGGAATGAATGTCATGTTAAGAAATACGAGCATTTTCGACACCTACTTCTTTTTGCATTTAAGCAAGGTTTTAAGGCCGAAAATGCTGCTCACGACATTTGTGCTGTGTATGGAGAGGGTGCCATAGCTGAGAGAACCTCTCATCATTGGTATGCCAAGTTCAAAAATGGCAATTATTTTACCTCAAACACGCGCCTCGTTCTCGCCGTGCAGTTGAGTTCGTTGAGGAGCGATTAAACCGACTTTTGCACAAAAATTCTTGTCAAACGACAAGGGAACTGGCAGAGGAAATCGAATGCTCCCACACTGCTTTCGCGAAGCATTTTCACTCGATAGGAAATGTTCAGAAAAACGCTAAACTCATGGAGAGAAGCAACGATTTATGTCCCGAATCATTACTGGCGACAAAACATCAATATGAAGCAGCGTAAGGAATGGCTTAGCCCTGGTAAAGAAGCGACACCGCGAGTGAAACAAGATCTTTGTCCGCGTAAAACGATGTTGTGCGTATAGTGGGACTGTGTAGGGATTATCCATTACGAATTGCTTGGACTGGACCAAACGGTCAACGCCGAACTCTATGTTCAATAGATTGAACGACTCAACACGGCTATTCATGAGAAAAGATCTAATCGGCAGCATGGACCTCTTCTGCTGCACGGCATCGCCCGCCTCCATATCCCTAATATGAGCAAGCAAGCCATTCAAACGCATGAATGGGAAGTGCTGCCACACCCACCGTACTCTCCTAATTTAGTACCAACAGATTTCCACCTCTTTCCATCTCTTTCAAATGCTATGCGCGGTCTTTCGTTCAATACTGATGCAGAATTGAGAACTTGGTAGGATCAATTTTTCGACTCGAAATTGGATGATTTCTACCAACGAGGTACTGAAATCTTCTTGAACGTTGGGAAGAATTTGTAAACAACAAAGGTGAATACATTATTGATAAATTAGTTATTTCTTATTAAACTTTTTTTTTAAAATATAAATAAAAAAAACGACTTAGTTGCCAACCTAATATATTAGTTACAAGTCCGTCATTTCGTCTTGATAGTTCTACAAGACAAACTAATTATTATCAGTTACTTTTTTTTTTTACCTGAACAAAAATATTTAGCTACTGCTTGTAGGCATTCTTTTACAAATTCACCATCGGAATAATTTTTTTGCAATTTTCTCGCTAATGATATAACTAGCACGAATAATATTTTCAGTATCTTCACGTCTCTAGATAAAAATTGTGTACTGCCATTTAAGAACTTCCCTTAAATTTTCGACTTTTTCTTTCCTACGTTCACCTTGGATACGTTCATAATGACATGAGTCTTTTTATATCCTTTAAGACAGAAATTGATTTTGAGCGGAGTAAACTCACTGGTTTGTCTTTGATTTGTATAAGAAAATAATCATTGGTCCACTATTCTTCGAACACTCGGGATTCGTTATCCACTTTTTTGTTGACGCCATTTTAGGGTTGGATAATTCGGGGGAAAATATAGATAGTGGTGATAAATAACGGAGCATAAGTTGGAGTGTGAAATATAAACTTTATATAAAGAAAATACATACTTGATCAGAGGAATAAGAATGAAGCGGTCTATTGTGTATGGCTGATATTCTCGATGATAAATTGTTTCGATAAATGCATTGGAGTTGAGTTATTTCTAGCCTTTGCCTCTTTGAAATGCTAAATTAATAGGCTTGGAATGTCTTGAGTTAGTAGCTTCGTCATTCACTAAACTAGTTCTTGGTTTTGAGAGAATTTGAGTGAGTGTGTGAATGATATGTTGAGTATTCGCTAGTGTCGAGAAGAGATAACTTTACGGATTAAAAGTTAGCTACTTACTGACTAGAAGGGCTTACGATTAGTTTCATTTGATTCCTGATACTTCCAGTCTCTTTTTAGGAGAATTATGAGTTTCACTTTCTCTATGTTGATTCTACGAATTTAACCGATTCACATTTCCTAGCATTTTTGCTAAAGTGCATTCTACGAAAGCTTGTTTCCTTTTTGCTTATTTAATCTACGAATTGGCCAGACTAGAAAATTGACCACTTCACGGCCATGCTGCCACACATCTCCGCGGGCCAGAAAAACGGCTTTGCGGGCCAGATCTGGTCCGCTGGCAGTAGGTTGCCTTTGCCTGTCCTAAAGCATTTTAGCTTACACTTTACAATGAAATAACAAGTGAACATATATTACATGTTTACAACAGATCAATTTTACGGCAAATCTGGCTAAAGATGGTTAATGCATTACAATGCCATGTTAGTACTATAGACAGATCTGGTAATACAACTTCATCAACATAATAGTTTTGCCCATGTTAACTGAATAACAAGAAATTACACTGTAACATTATAACAAAATATAGATTTTATGGGTCAAAAGAACCTGAATTTGCCTCATTGTTAAGTTAGCCTGATTGAAAACGATTATCATAATATTTCACTGATGACAAACAGAAAATTTTGGTTGCGAGAAAAATCCTCGGCGGTATTACGGGGAATTACATGTCCTTCATATTGACATAGTCGTTGTAATATATTGTATGAAAGAGCGGAACTAAAAGCGTATTGCTTACCCCAACTCTGTTGCCGGAACTTGGTTTCTTTGTCGTATGTTTCTGAAACAAAATCCTGACATTTTGTGATATCATCGTTTCAAAATGAATAATAAATCTTCAACAATATTCGTACAGTAAATATCTCATTATTTATTAAATACAGAAGCATTTATACTACTGAAGGGTATTGACCATGAGCTTGTAAGAGACGAACTGCAGACTAGTTATTGAAGTTGTTGGCTGACAAAACGCCTTCCAGTTATCTGGCAAACAAGATCTGAGCGTAAATGACAGATCGTACTCAACCTCACGTTATAAATGATTAACACGGGATAAACAACATTTCAACAAATTTTCGCTTGTTATTTTTTATGTATAGCGTCAGAAAAGCTATAAGTAGTGAACCACAAGTAGAGGAAAACACACGAATATGCAATCATGGCAAGCAAACACATTTTCACGCCGAAGCTCCCAGTATGCTGGCCAACGCGAAGTGCGATGTGTTTCGGACAAGTTGAGGCGCAGTTCAGCAACAGGAATATCACCTGTAACCAGAGAAAAATATTCGTTCGTTGCAAATAGATGAGGGCACTACAAGAAGCGTGCTAGACGTTCTAATCAGACCATCGGCTATTCCCTAATACGAGACTACAAAAACTAGACTGGTAGAAATATTCCGGCTTGGCGACCGGGGAACGGCTGCTAGCATTTTGGATACGGATGGGGTAGGCGATTCCAAGCCTTCAGAAATAATGGGGATGATGCTGGCATTAGTGCCCACTGGTAAATCAATTTGTCTTTCGTTTATTTAGGGAGATATTCCTCTGCAAATTGCCATTCCAAGTCCAGTCTCTCTGAATGAAAACTGAGATTAAGGATCTACGGGAGTTAGCAAAAGCGGCTGACAAACGTTTTCTTGGCTAGAGGGGTTGCGATCAGCGTCACAAGGTTGGCCGCATGAGATGGTGAGGCTACAGGGGACGATCTGTGCTGCATCACAAGAAGTTTGTTGCAAAGGTTACCACAGGTAAAAAAAGCATGCATCGTCAAGAAATCTTTGTCATCGGCTCCAAGAAACTCGAGGGCCGGTCACTGTTAAACACCGTGGTGGCCGGCAGACAGATCAATGGTTTCTGTATATTCATGACCTATTATCCGGACGAAGATTCCTAATTGACTCAGGAGCAGAAGTCAGCGTGAACCAAGCATCCACTAAGGATCTCGATTGCAGAGAACGTGACCAAAGCAGCAGCCAGTGGGTCAACACTCATAGTGTAAGGACGCGGTATAGTTTAAGGATGTCTCTGATACAGCTGTTGGAGATATTTTGGGACCATACATCTAGGGTTGATAGCAAACTCTACCCGTCCTCAGCCGACACGAACGACCACCTGAAAAGAAATATTGCACTTTCTATGGGTACCTGCTAGCCACTCATCTAGGTTTCCGCCATTTTCACTATTTCTTGGAAGATCGCACTTTCACAGTGTTCACTGACCCCAACTGACGCACCTTCGCTATGAGCAAGCGGTCAGCTATCGGCAACAATTATCAGCCATTTCTGGGTACAATGCGGATATTCAGCAGATAACCAGGAAAAGTATCCTGGTCGCTGATGCACTCTCTAAGGCTCCTGTCTACTCTCTAATCTACATAGCCTCAATAACGGCCATGGTTGCAGCTCAACAAACAAATGAAGGCATCGAAACCTAATCCATCACAACCACATCTCTTTCCTTGCAATTTGTGCCCCGTAGCTCCAACGGAACAACCGAAGTCTGCGATGTATTCACTTGGGCTTTCCCACCTAGTTACTTGAGCCACACAGAGCCTGGTCACACGCAAATCCGTCTGGCACGGTATGGCAAAGCAAATTGGGGAAATGAGCCAAAATCTATATCATCTGCCAAGAAGTTCAAATCCCTCAGCATATTAAACATTTCTCGATATCTATGAGCCTCTGCAGACCTTTTTTGGCCACTGACTCCGTTAGCCCCCTATTACCTTCAAAGGCTGCGCATACCTACTAATCATGGTGAACCGCTTCACTCGTTGCCCCGAACACATACTTTTCTATATAGACGTCACACAATAAATCACCTGCACCTTTCTCATGAACTGGAGACGTTCTTTTCTGAGTCCCAGGCAGAATCGTAACCGATGGTGCACGCCAGTCCACCTCGAAGCTGTGGAATGACATGTTTGAACATTGTTGTACCAAAATCAAACACAAAACAGCCCACCATCGCCAGGCCAACAGTTTAGTGGAGAGCTTTCACTAGTGCTTCAAGAATTCCTTCAAAACTAGCATTAATAACTCGACTGGATCAACCAGCATTCTTGGGTTAATCTAGGAATCAGCATCGCCCAAAATGAATACCGCTACGATTTTTCAACACAAAGTCAAACACAGTTGTGCTTCTTCCCCTGCTATGCATGAGGAAAACACCTTCAGTAACCCTTTGATGGGCCATATGGACTGATTCCTCCGGGAAACAGGTAAATTCAACTCGGGTAACAACAGAACACGATTACCATGGATAGATTGAAACAAGCGTCGATATTAACAGCTCCGTGGAATCAGCTCAGCCACCAAAGACAATTTACACCGACCCGTGGCAACATACCGTCGTCAAAGAGCCGTGTAGCTACACACAGGGTACGGTGGTAAAAACAACTCCTCCATTCCAGTGGCAGTTAACAGTTCTGAGGTGGAGTTATGTGAGGCTATAGAGGTTTGCAAAACCTAAATTTAAGCAAAGGTAAATTTTTAGAAATGCAATTTACTTACCAAACACTTATGGTAATGCGCAAATTCATAAAATCCAGTACAAAATCGGTCTTTATCTTTGATGCATTTGTAAAATTTATTATAATTGCTGGAAGATATAAATGTCATGAGAAATTCTACATTCATACATTCTTATATTATTCACATTTTTATTTTCTACAGCCTTGTTTATTTTTGACTCAAGATCTTCTTTCATTTTACCGAAATATATTAGCAGAATGAACGAAATGCGTGATTCATTTATTAAATTTATTAAATTTATTAAACGACCAATTACGTAGATCTGTCACAAGGCACAACATCGCGGGAAAGTAAATTCCGGAGGTGGAATAAATTGATGAAATGCGAACTGAATTTCGGGAGAATTTGAACTCAGAATTTAAAGACGGATGGAAAGCCGCTAAGATTTTTGTCCTTTGATTTTCAATGTCTTGACTATCTGATGCAGTATAACCCAAAGGCTATTTCATTTGAGACTTATAATCAACGCAGGTAAGGTTAAACGGATTTAATTTCAAAATAGATAAAAAATAATTAACAGTGAAATTATATTCAACCGACCGTTGTTTAACACAAATTGTATGCTCTAACTGGAATTAGATATCAGGCGTATGTAAGTAAACAAACATATTCTGGTCTAGTGAATAACCGAACTGTCCAGAGTGGGCTAGTCTAAATCATTCCGTTACGATCTTTTCTTAAATGTAAATGGATATATGATAATATATTACTCAAAAGGTATGATCAATTTAAACGACTTGGTTCCAGTTAAAAACATCTAGTATTTTGATAATAATAACGGATATATAACAACATATATTTCAGTAAATAACTATATAAATATTAACACTAACAGTAATACTTGTACTAAGGCCATATTTACCTGCAAAACGCGTTAGTCGAGTCAAGTTCAGCAAACTTACTGCCACACAATCTATGTGCCTCATCAGTGCACTTGAACGACACCGCAACACCTAAAGAATTTGAAATGTTTTGGTAATTTACATATGATTCTACGGCATGGAATTTGTGTTACAAACCAATACCATCGTTTGCGATTGTTTTAAATTTGAGCCATGGCGAGAATACATATAACTGTATCATCCGCGATTTTGTCGTTTTTCTGTAAATGACTCTCTTTACTGTTTTACTTGTTTCAGTCATTTGACTGTGGCCATGCTGGTGCACCGCATTTAGTCGAGCAAATCGATCCCCGGACTTATTCTTTGTAAGCCTAATACTTGTTCTATCGTTCCCTTTTAATGTAACACACCAGCATCGCTTTCATGCGATGTTGGTGGGACAAACACAGATACACAAACACACACACATATATACGACGGGTTTCTTTCAGCTTCCGTCTACCAAATCCACTCACAAGACTTCGGTCGGCCCGAGGCTATAGTAGAAGACACTTGCCCAAGGTTCCACGCAGTGGGACTAAACCGGAACCATGTGGTTGGTAAGCAAGCTACTACCACCGACGATTCAGTATAATTCTGGTCAGGCCAAGGCTGTTATAAATATTCAGAATTGTGAATGAATGTCTCGCACAAATCAACACGATGGGGATTATGTGTTATTATGTCTTATTAATAAAACTAACATGAGCAACAGAATATTCGTTCAAATCTGTGTCCATGTCGGCAGTTCTAAAATTAGTAAATTTATTTAACAGATATTTATTCAGCTGATATCAACCATTTTCTTGATATAACCGTTGTTTATCTTTGTACTATAATCAGCATGTCAAGCAATTTTTATTCTTTTCAAAAATGGAATGATACAAAATAAATGCATTAGTTTAACAGCTAATCCTGTGGGTAGTGGTGAGATGCACACCATGACGGCTGGAAAACAAAATCCTTTAATTGCAAATGAAATAAAAATTGTCAACGGGCAGTCATTAATTACATGCAATAAAGATAGTTAAGCGAGAGAATTTAAACATTTCCTGTCCCACAGATAGGCTGAGTGGTTAATAAAAAGATAAAGCTATAGACAAATACATAGATTCATTAATGGTCATGTAGATATATACATTTAGATTTATAGTGATACTATTAAAACATAAATAGCAATAATCACGAAAACAGTGAAGTAATTAGTGTGGTATATGTACTTACCTAAAACAAGGAGAAAGATAAATGGAGAAAACCGCATAGTGTAATTCACTGAAACGCTAGAGCTCCGATGTTGACAGAAACTCTTGCACGTAGCTCGAATGTTAAAATAGAAAAGTTAAGACAAATGATTTCAATAACCAGTAAATCATTCAAATCATACACACATATATATTGTGCGTATATACATGCATAAATACACACATATATGTATATATATATACGATCCATGGACCTTGGTGTGATTTATTGATCCCCTACAGGTATTCATAAGAACAAATGTTCAACCGCATTTGTGTTTGATATATGTTTCGTATCTGACGCCTCCAATAAGTTACGTAACATACTATATTGTCATATAGTATGTTCGTTTCGTGCTCAGGTTGCATTTATTTTTTTGAAATCTTAAGCAATATTCTTAATGTTTATATAAGGATGGTGTGTGAGGGAGGTAAATGCTAGAACTCTTGCTAGGTGACCTCAAATGGTGGGAGAAAACGGAGAAAAATGGCAGGTGAGTTATTGTTTGTTGACCATACAGCACTGGTGGCGGATGTCGAAGTGCGATGAGGAGCCTGGTGGTAGAGTTTGTGAGACGAGGAAACAGACCGTGAATGTAGCTAAGAGTAAAGTGATGTAATGTTCGAGAGATCGAAGGGCTGGTAGAAAGGATGTGAATATAAATGCTGAGATGTTAGGAGAAGTGAATGGTTTTAAGTATCTAAGAAGACAAGTGTCGCAGGATGAGGTTTTTGCCGAGAAGATGGGATACAGAGTGAGTGAGGGAAGTAAGATACTTGGTGTTATTAAAGGTGTATTGAGAGATAAAAGGTTGAGTATGAAATCGAAAATAGGTGTTTATAAAGCGTGATTGTGCCAAGAATGGTATATGGCACAGATACGCGTGGGTTTAGAGAGGCGGAAAAGAGGCGACTAGATGTGTCTGAGGGCTATAGTTGGTGTGACACGGATAGACAGGATGAGGATTGAGGAGGTGTGAAGGCGGGTAGGAATGAAAGAAAAACTAACAACCAAAGTTGAGGTGGTTTGGCCACACTGAGAGGATGAATGAGGAGCGGATTGTAAAGGAGGTGATGAAAGCAGTAGTGGTAGGTAGCAGAAGAAGTTTGTGTGGATGGATGAGCGAGGGATTCTTTGGTGGTTAGAGTTGTTAGAGTGATAGAGGCAAGAGAGTTTATAAAAGATAGGAAATCTTGGAAAGTGTTTGCGGACGGATGAGGGAAGTTTAACATTGCTCAGAGTGATACGGATTCAGCGAGATGTGGCGAGGGTAAACCAGCATATGCTGTCGGTCCCCGTTGCTGATATTGCAGATTGCGTTCTATGCCCTGAGCCGAGCATAGAACGGGCATCGTCTCTTTTGAGCTGCGAAATGAATTCAATGACTGTGCTACCCACACCTAAAAAGAAGGAGTCGGGAATTGGTCTGTGTATATATGATTAATCTTTACAATTCATAAGTATTTTTGCCGTTAATGATCGAACACAAACACACACATACACACATACATAAAAAAGACACGCATACACAGGCACATATGCACAGACACACGAGCACATGCCCACGCGCACACACATGTATTTGTGTTTCTGTTTCACCATAAATATATATACGATAATATGGAACAAAGAAAATAAATGTGTAATACTGTATTGATAGATGAATTCACCTTATTTGTAGCTAAACTAAACTACTATCGTTTTAATGTTCAGAGAGGTATTTCTGAACCATTATTCAAATCTAACATATGGGACGCTGGTTGTCGTCACCATCTTGGATTAAATCATACAAGATGGCAACAAATGCCAACGACACATGTTGCAAATTCGAATATCTCTAAACAGGAAACCAATAGTAGCGATTAAACTGCACATAAAGCATATACATGTGTGTGTGTGCCTATATATATATATATATATATATATATATATATATATATATATATATATATATATATATATGCACATACACACACATATGTAATGACAAAGATGTTTGCAGTCCGCGAAAATAAAAAAAAAATCATCTTGGAAGAACATTAAATAAATGTACAAACCAGATGTGGATAATCTAGGACCTAAGTTTCGAACATTCCAAACTACGTTTTCAAATATGGTACTTTGTTTTACTGGGAAACAACACTACTGTATTGCAGTATTTAATGTTATTTTTTTTGAAAACTTTTTCACTGTTCTCAGTCTGTTAACGGCCAGGCTTTCCGACGAGTATACTGGCACGTACATAGCAACATTCGGAATTTTATGTAGGGGAATCTAGCCGAAGAGAACTAATCAAATTTACGTTCGCAAACGGAATTTGGAAACTTCGAAACATAGGTCCTAGTTTAGCCACATTTGGTTAGTACATTTAATTAATGTTCTGCCTACATATTAGTTAGAATATAAGTTCGCCGTCTGTAAACATATTTGACAGTATATATATATATATATATTATATATATATATACTGTCAAATATGTTTACAGACGGCGAACTTATATTCTAACTAATATGTAGGCAGAACATACATACATATATATATATATATATATATATATATATATATATATATATATATATAATATATATATATATATATATATATATATGTATGTATGTGTGTGTGTGTGGTGTATGTATATATATATATATATATATAGGAAATCTTTACTATAGCGTCGTATATTATCGACTGCTATTTCCAGTAAATATTGGTGCATTGTTGTACCACTATTCCATATTTATACTTAACCTAATGGTGCTTTGTTTCACTGGGAAGTAATACTACTGTATTGCATAATTAAATTATTGAATCTATCTGTCTAGCTATGTATCTATCTGTCTGTCTATCTACCTATCTCACACACACATATATTATTAGTTGAATAAAAGAATCTAGACGGTAGACTCGAAAGCTGCAGTTTCAACGATCGGAATTCAAATTCAGCCAAGGTAAATTGTTTGCCTTTCGTCTACTCGGAGTTCGATAAAAAAAGTATTAGTCAATTACTATCCGTCATCCTACAACTTTCAGGCATTTTACAAGTAGTAGAAAGAATCATTCACCACAGGAAATGTGCTAAATATCAAAAAAGAAATATTACATTGTATTCATAACATTATACAATTCATTTGAAAAAAAAGAAAAAAGACAGAAAACAAATGTGATCTATTCGAGAGCAATTGAAGATGTCATGTAAATCATTGCACACAGCGAAAACACACACACAAACACACACACAAGCACACACACAAGCACACACACACACAAGCACACACCCACACACACAAACACACATATGTATGCATGTATTTTTGTATGTATGCATATGTGTGTGTATATGTATATGTGGATGATCTGTAAATCATTTATATGAATATATGTATGTGTGTTAACCTGTGTCTATGCATGTATGCATGTATATATGCATTCATAAATATGTGTGGGTTTACATGTACGTGTGTATCTGCTGCAACTCCTTTCAAGCATGTGGTGCAGAATTTTCATTTAATTTTTCTAAGTGAAAGAGATTCAGACACGCGGCAAGTCGCATTTTGCCATTCAATGATGTTATCCGTGTTTATCGTTTCTCTTGTATTCGGTAAGAGAGCATTATATAATATAATATATTCAGAACGTTAATGAATATTACAATATTACAAAGAATAATATATGCCTCTCTCTCTCTCTCTCTCTCTCTCTTTCTCTCTACGTATGTACGTATTTATATATTTATACACTTAGATATGCATGTGTGCATTTATGTGTATATGTATCTATGAATGTATGCATTTATGTTTGCATTAATGTATATGTGTAGATATGTAGGCATTTATATCTATATTTTGTGTGCTTATCTATCAGTAAAGAACTAATTCTATCCAGTTATGTCTCTCTCCCTCTCTCTCTATCTCTATCTCTATCTATCTGTTTATCAATCTATATACCGACCGATCTAGCTGTTTGTCAATCTATCTGTTTGCCTATCTACCTGTCTATTTATTTACCTATCTAGTTATCTATCTATAGTTCTACCTACTCCTACGCGAATGCAGGTGTATATACCTGGGGTTGGGTAAAGAGAAATACAAAAGAATCGGTTAATTCTAGAAGGACCGACTGCGTCAATTAACGCATATTGAAATCATAAAATTCAAACATCATTGTAGATCTTGATCTCATGTTCCTTGACTTTCCAGAGTTTTATGATAATTATATACACAATAAATTATAGGTTGTTTCCTGCAACTGTAAACAAATAAGATTATACAGACCACAAGCGTTAGCAACCTTTGCAACTTGCACTTGCATTTGTTCACAAATATATGTGACATGTTAGTTATTCAGTAATCTAAGTAGCCTTTACAACTTAGACGGCTTATAGGGATAGACTACCAATATTTCTGCTACTTTCGCAGCGATACTGCGCTCGAAATTTACCGTCTAGTCTGTGATATATTATATATATAATATATATATATATATATATATATATATATATATATATTTATATTTATATATATGGATCTACAGATTCAATATCCCTATATATCTCACATTTATTTTCTTCCTCCACCCCACTCTCTATTTTGTATCCTATCTAAATTAAATTTTACTTAACCCTCTCACACCGTCTTCAATGAAGGGATACACTTAATAAATATCCTGGAATTAACTGTAAGATCTTTTATCTATAAATGTTATAATATCTACACAACCTTGTTTTTTTATCGGATTGCGCAAAAAATTCTTCTATACACACGCTGACATATGACTAAATTCAACCCTTTATTCGCAAAATCACCGAACCTGGAATTTAACTATCGTCTGTCTATCGCACATATTCAGCATTTCCTGACACATTTGGGTCTCAATGATACAATTACTTCTCATCACATCAATTTCTCACTATATATATATAATTATGTATATATTACATATATATATATATATATATATATATATATATATATAATATATATATATAAAATTATATGACGGAATATTAATCCTAACTTACAGGATAAATTCAATTTAGAAGTACTAAATCAATTCACACAATATAATATTATATATATATATATATAAATTAGAAAAAAACATTTTTTATCAATTCAAAAAGAACAATTAAATTATATCTCGAAAATTACATATAATAGAAATATTAAAATTAAAATAGCAATAATATACCGATGATTAAGTATATTGCAAAAAAATAGTAAAAACGTATATAATTGGTATTTTCAAAATTATATTTTTTCAAAATTTCTGATCTAAGGGTCGTAACATGTTTTCAGCGGTGTAGAATTTAGAACGTAATTATTCTTTCTCATTCCAGGCGCCATTATATTAAACATTTGTGAAGAGTAACCACGCCATGCGCAAAATATTCAGCAGACATGTCAGATTTTCAAAGAGGTTGTATTGCTGGGTAAACTGAGGCTGGTCTTTGCCAACGAAAAATTGCCGAAAATCTTTAATTTCCTCTTCCTACTCTTAATAGAATTATAGTGCAATTCAAAAGCCAAGGGGAAGAATCAACATATTCTGGTCCTGACTGATCTGGGCACTCGGAAAGGCGGCTTTGCTGTTTGAAGAGAATTGTGGAAAATGAACCCCATTCGAAGGCTTCTGACATGGCAAAACAGCCAGAAGTCAGTCCAAGGACGTGTGTTACGTATTTATATCAGATTAAGTATTATGGTCGAACAGCTAGATGAAAACCCCTCCGAATATGAAAAGAAATCAAATGGGCTAAGGATATGTCAGAGAAATCCAGTTCATTTTGGGTTAGACTGATTTTCTCAGATGAATCCAGATTTGCATTATTCTCAGACAGTGGACGTGTTTGGGTCTGGATGTTTTCCAATCAAGAATTCGATTTTAAACGACTCCAACCAACTGTGAAACATGGCGGTAGCTCTGTAATGGTATGTGGAGCTGTCACCAGCAATGGTCGTTCTGAGGTGGTCGAATGTATTGGAACAATTAACACTGAAAAATACATTGAAATATTCAGCAACGGCTACTTCCGATTTATTCAAACGATTGCACAAAGGAAAATGAATTTTTTATTAATGGAAGATTCGGCTCCACGAAGCAGAGCGGAAAGGAATCATCAATGGGTGACTGAAAATGGGATCGGAAAGCTTCCTTGGCCGAGCCAATCTCCTGACATGAACCCAATTGAAAATCTCTGGAGCATACTAGATAGAGCTATACGAAAACACAAAGGAATCCTAAATCTAAAGATGAATTGTTTCGATTGCTGCGTGAAAAGTGGATAGAAATTCCACAAGAGACAAGCCCAAAGATCATCAGTTCAATGGCCAAAAGAGTTTCTGAATTAAAAACTGCAAAGTATGTAGTCCAGTCTATCGACTATATTGCAAATGTGCGCTTTGCGTATAAAAGAATAGATTCTGAAACTTAAAGATGTCTATTTACTTCCTGCATGTCTGTATACAACATGAAATGCGAAATACGAAAACATGGAATACGAAGTTTTGTATACGAATGATCGAGACAAATGAAAGACAAGGCAAGTAACAAAAAGAATGACGCTTCATCAGTTGTTTGTCTACTCCACATTTCGTGCAATTCACGACAAGATGTGCATATATACATATATTATTTGTATTATTGTATGACTCAACGTCACATATCCATTTCCAAGTAACTGTATCTTAATAATTTCGATGTGACTGTACCCTGTACTGTTTTCTTCTCTCTCTCCCCTTTCGTTTTCTCTCTCTTTCTTTCTATAATTTTTTTTTGTTGGCTTCTCCCACTCTTGCTTCTTCTCTCTCTTCCTGTATCTGATTCATTTGTCTCCCCTTCACCGTTTTCCACCTATCCCTCTCTCTCTCTCTCACTCTTCCTCCTTTACTCTTTCGTTGCTCACACATGACTATCAGCCATCTTTCTTTTCTGTCGGACTGCCGCTGAGATCAGGAGCATTCTTGTCTGTCTCCTCTCCTATCTTTCCTCCTGTCAAAGCTCGTTCCTCCAGCGTTAGTCAACTTACCTCGTATGGCTCAGCAGCCCTCAATGTTTTCGCTGTCCTGTTCATGTTACCAAATTTGACCCTCCGCAAATCCCAAATTAT
>NC_043011.1:66460213-66497713 GCF_006345805.1 Octopus sinensis | reverse complement strand
TTCACTTCCAGAGCTTTAAACTAATACATCTGTTTGTTGTTTACACATCCGTTTTTGTCTTTTTTTTTGGGGGGGGGAGGGGATTCCCATTACATATATATATATAATTATATATATATATATATATTTAGATAGATAGATAGATCGATCGATAGATATATAGATAGATCGATCGATCGATAGATAGATAGATAGATAGATAGATAGATAGATAGATAGATAGATAGATAGATAGATAGATAGATAGATAGATAGATAGATAGATAGATAGATAGATGATGCATACACATTCTTTAAAGGAATTCTCCAACGCAAACGCAGAATGACTGGGCAAATAGTCTAGCATATCGAGTAAAACCATTGCAAGTGTGCGAAGGAAACTGGCCAGCATGACTCTACAGATTATCGAAGTCCATTAAAACAAATGCTTATAATGCATTTGGAATATGACCAATTGTTTAGCATCTTAAAAGCTATTATGAAATAGCGCTGAGCAACAATAAAAGAATTAAAATGTATCATTCTTTGTAGAATCTTGCTTACAAATTCTGTCCCTTGGTGTAAGAATATTTACCCCAATATCTAATATCTTTATACAACCATCCTGCGTTTGAGAATTCCATTATTTTCTCTACAGTAGCGACTCACTCGGCGCTTTGTAGCCTGTTTACAAAATGTTCTCATATTTCATAAACTATGTTTTAGCATTGTACAGTAACTCTGTTTATTGTCAGGGGTCTCATTGCTTAATAATACAGAGCAATGAGCTGAAAATTGCTAACCGACAACATAATGTCCGTTCTGTAAGGATACTTGCCTGATTTTCTCAGCGATCATGCGTCCGAGAATTCCATAATTTACACACACACACACGCACACACACACACAAACACACACAAACACACACAAACATATATACAGATTGATATATGGGTAGATACATAGAAGTATATTCATGTATCGGTCTATCTACGCTCTATTTTTCTATACATATACACACACGTGTGTATAAGAAGATATTTTAATTCTTTTGGGCTCTAATGTTGCATTAATTTCTTTTTGTTTTTGCTTCAGCATTTTCCGAGTACTACAACGAAGAGACGCTCGAGTTCCCTAAAACCATACGCGGTGTGTATAATTATCTAAAATATATTGCACCCATATTATTCAATTATTGTGTCGATTGCGTCATGTAGGATTACACAATTCCTTCAATGAAACACATGATACATACAATATAACAGTTATATTCCGTTTTTATATCACTTTTTTATATTATATTCTGTTTTGTAACAGTTCTACTGAGCATTCTATATTAATTTCCTTCATATTCCTTTTGATGTATTCTGGTACTGTTCCCATGAGTCCAACAATAATTGGCACTAAATTCAGTCTTCATTTTCCATACCTGGGCTATTTCATACTCGATGGAGTTGTACATATATATATATATATGTTATGTATGTATATTATAATATATATATATATATATATATATATATATATATATATATATATTATATATATATATATTATATATATATATACATATATATATATATATATTGTATAAATATATATATATATATATTTTTTTTTTTCACATTACTCCCTGACTCTTCATGGGCCAAAGGGGAAAGCAACGTCAGCTATATAGCATATGTGGTGCACCTTATCTACTTTTGGGAACTCCCAGAGGATTTTGCTTATCTCCGACTCGTTCACTGTCTATTATATTCCGTTTTCTTTCAAAATCCAATAATGAAATTACACTGCATCTTCATGGAAGCATTATACACGGTACGGCAATACAGAGGAGTTACTGTAGCGATATTCATATATTAAACCTATATTATTGTAGTTAAAAGGAAGCTGATGTAAAATATGATGCCGATTATATCTTTTATATGAAAATGGCAGGTTCCTAAACAGCACAATTTGAAATGAACTTGGTGTGATAAATTTCTGATATACATACTTTTAAATATTCTTCTGTTTATGCTATATACCTATGGTATTAACCATATATTAAATCGTATACCATTTGTCTTAACCGTGTGGTTCTTAATTTATCGACCACAAAATGACGTCATGCAAAGTCGACCTCGATGAATTTTTATTCAGAACGTTATGGTGAAAGAAATACCGCCTAATGTTTTGTTGGGCGTACTAAATTTTTTGCCAGCTCACCACCTTAAATTCATTACAATAATGCCGGTAACAATCGTATAAAGAAAATTCGTAAAAGATTACAGCAATACAAATATAAGACTAAAAGCGTACAACGAAGTAGTTAATAAATTATAATCGCTATCTGCAAGGATGTTGATAGAAACGTAATGCTTACTTTGACATTCCTACTTTGATAGCAGTGAAGGTGTGTGCCATGGTGGTTCGGGTATTTGGCACACGACCGTTAAGTTGTGACCTCAATTCCCGGCGTCGCGTTAAGTCGTGTAAGATTCTTTAATTTAGGTTGCTCCAGAAAACTCAGCTGGCAAAAACGAGTAGTACCTGTATTTCAAAGGGATCACCTTGTGGCATTGTGTGCCACGCTGAGGCTCCCCGAAGACTATGATGACGGTGTTTGTTGAGCGCTCATCCAATTACACGTTAATTTCGCGAGCAAGCTGTTGTCTTGATCGGAGCAACTGGAAAGTTCGTTCTTGTAACCGATGTAAGACACAGAGATGGTAGAATCGTTTGCACGTGGTACAAAATGTACAGTGGTGGTGTTGGGGATTTCTTCCCTTCGCATCTCAAATTCAACCGAGATTAATTTTCTCTTTCATCCTTTCGGGTAAGATAATACAATCCAGCTTCTCCTCTCCCCTCAAAATTGATGGCCTTATGCAAAAAGTGAAAGAAATATATATCGATATTTAATACAAAATTGGACCCAATTTGTATAAAATTAAGTTTAAGTGAATGTTTTCATCTTCTATTTGCAGGAGAAGTTCCAAATAACACTGCTCACAGCGATTCTCATATTTCTGAAATATATTTAAGCATTCTGATGCTAGAAATATATATATCTCAATGGTAATTTCATGCTTTTACTGATTCGCCTGTTTCATATTTCCGAATTGCCGTTCAGTCAAACTAGCGAAGTTTACTGTTGTACAAATTGATGTATATAATTACTTCATGTAATAAATTTCATAATTTACGTATATGGTGCAATTCTATTGAAATTATGATAATAAATTACACTAATTTCTACAAGTGGTACATGTGAATTTTAAAGTAAAGACTGAATGCTTTAATACTACTGATTTATACACAGTGATATATTTCACATCAAAATAACAAGAACAGCAACAACAACAACAATATATTTTGTGAGTTTGCCAAATAGTTTCGTAGAGAGATTATTGTCAGCAGGAATAATCGTGGCGAACAGTAAACGAACTTCAATGTATTGATCTTTCACAACAATATCAGGTTTATCAGCTTTCATTATTTACTCTTTATCACCGGTTTTACTGGAGTTCCTGGAGTGTTGCAGCGGGCTTCCTACCTGCAGCCTCTGTTCGTTCTTTTCAGCTATTTAACACATTCCTCATTATTCTGACCGTACCAAGGAGGCAAAACTTTTGTAACCGATTTACTGGGCAATCTATTTAAATTTCCTTCATATTTCTCTTGATGATTTCTGATATTGTTCCCAAGGAGGAAACAATAATATGCACTAGATTTACCATTTTCATTTTTCATAGTCGCTACATTCGAAACTGTGCAAAAAGCGGAAGCTAGAGAGAGGCAAGGCGTGGTAGGGGCACAAACTTCAGAGAGTGAACGAGGAGGAGACTAGCAAAATCCTCAGGGATTTCCTAATCCAAACAGATCAGGTGCTAGATCATAAGTGGTGGACAAGATGCACCCCATATGTTATATAGCTGACGTTGCTTTCCCTTTGACCCATGAATAGTCAAGGAGTAATGTGAAAAGAGAGATAAACACAACTCTCTCAAGTACGAAATAGCCCAGATATGGAAAAGGAAGACGGTGAATTTAGTGTCAATTATTGTTGGGTTCTTGGAAACAGTATCAGAATGCGTCAAAAGGAATATAAAGGAATTTCGAATAGAGTGATCAGTAGAACTGTTACAAGAGGTTTGCCTTCTTTGCACGGCCAGAATGATTAGGGAAGTATTAGCCAGCTGAAATACACGAATAGCATGATACCTTATGCTGCTGGTAGTAAATCCGCTACGCATGCAATACACTAGGAGCTTCAATATAAGCTGTGGTAGGGAGAAATTAATAATAAAAGCTAGTAAACCTGATATTGTTGAGAAAGATGAAAACTATTTTATTCTTATATTGAGCGGCGTGATTAGTCCTTGTGACCACAATCTCTCTGCAAAAGAATTTGGCATCTGAAGGTGGCTACAATGCCAGAGAGTGTAGGAGCACTAGGAATGATCAAGAAAGGCAGTGAAAATTATTTGAGAATGAACCGTAGCTTTCCATTCCTGCAGGAAATACAAAATGTTTTAACTGACTTGTCACACATATTGAGGAGAGCATTTTCAATGCGCGAACGATTACTACCCATGTATTTCAATTTTTCTTTTTCACCTAACATCATTTCAGTTTGAAAATGAACAACCTGATGTGTTTAATTTTATGTTTTGTCGATGTATACAACGTGTTTCTTTGCCCTCTGAGTTGGGGAGACATTTAGAAGGAGATCCACCATTGTCGCCCTCAACCAGAATCTCTTGCACCACCACCACCACCACCACCACCACCAAAACCACCACCACCACCACTAACACCAACGCCACCACCAAAATCACCGCCATCAACACCAGAAATATAAATAAAACTATGACAGTTGCCGTTCTTCATTCTAAGCAGAATGAAAAAATTTTCACTTAAGACACTGGAATAATGCAAGAAGACACTAGGGAAAAGCAATTATATATAAATGTACAACATTGAAGATGTCGTGGCTACATAGTTCGGAGATTTGTGAACTACATGGTCAACCTATATAGACTTCGTAGGCAAGGATCAGATTACCGGTGTGCCAAGTCTATAAATTAGCAAATTTGTTAAGCAGGAGTTAATAGAGTTAGTTGTCAACAACAAATGGTGGTTTGGGCTGAAAACAGCAATTAGCGTAGAATCGATTAGGTTTAGTGAAGCATTAGCGATAGAAAGGAATAGATTTCCCACAAAAATTTGGAATACGGAATTAATTTTTTTTTGAGAATAATTGAGATGAGACACTGTAAAGTTTATTGATAACATACACTTATATCTATTGATTTAAATTTTTCGCACAATGCAGCCAAATTTGAGGATGGATGTCAGTCAGTTACATGGACTCCCATTAAAAGGTGAAAAACAAAGGTGACACTGGCGGAATCTTAACTGCTAATGTAAAGACGATCGAAATTCTTCTAAGCTTTTTTCCTGACTTGCTAATGCGGCTCAACGACTTTACATCTGTATATAATGATATTTTAAAGAGAATAGAATCCGTTATAGATATGTCACTTTGTTGTAAATGATACTTTTAAAATGAATAGGTTTAGAAATAATTAACTCATTTGATATCATATTTCGTCCCTATTTTACGGAAGCAGCAACATCCATGAATATGTATATATATGCAAACCGTTTACATATGTCCATCTTATATATATATATGTATGTATGTATGTATGTATGTATGTATGTATGTATGTATGCATGTATGGTCTGACACAAAAAGGTCAATGCCTTTCACCTTCACGATAGATAAATTCTTCCTTAGATCTTTTTTGAGATGTCTTGCTTTATCCTGACCTCTTCAAATGCTTTTACTCCACTCCACACCTTTGTCCGCCAGCCAACTCGATCCGAAGCAAGGGTTTCTATATCATCTGGAACCATTCCAATTGACTTCATATACCGTCCTTAAACATATTTTATTTTAGGTTTACGCCGATAGCGTTTCTCCTCTGCAAACCCACAATAAAAGAGCCGTTTCAGCATGCGCTCATCTGCCATTGAAACAATGAGGCCACACCATCTCAATTGGCTCCTCAAAATCAAAGCTTTATTTGAAGTGAAGCCAGCAGAAGCAAGGATATCTCAGTTTGGAGTAAAAGAACTCCATTTAATTTTTAAACTGCGACGAAGGCATTTTTGGTTGAATTGTTTGGGTGACTTGGGAACAAATATTTAAGAGTGCACATATGAGACTGTACATATACGCATGTATATAGTATATATATGTATATATATATATATGCATATATATATATATATATATATATATATATATATATATATTATATATATATATATATATTATATATTATATATATTATATTATTATCATTATTATTATTATATTATTATTATTATTATTATTATTATTACATGATTGAACGCCAAGTAAGTTCTATTTTAATAATTCTGATGCGCACTCTATACGATCTGTTTACTCTTTCGTTTTTTTCTCACTCCCTTATTCCTTTACTCCCTCTTCTCTATTTTATCCTATTACTCTGTCATACCCTCTACCTCGCTCTTCCTCCCTTCCTTACGTGTCTCCTCCGTGACCGTCAGCCATGTTTTTTCTCCTAACTCCTGTATCTTACTTTCTCTACGTTGCAGCTGGTACAGGGAAGATGTGTTGTTGTCTGTCTACTGTCCAACGTTCCTTCACCTCGTTTAGGCCTAGCACCCTTTCCTGTTTGTTATCATTGTCCTATTTGTGTTACCAATTGTGACCCTCCGCAAAATCCCAAATTTTATTTTGCTTTGAGTGAGCAACAGTCTTATCGAAAGCGTATATTGGTTTTAAATACTCGAAATACGAGAGTAGAAAGAAACAACAACCAACAACTGATGAAGGGTCCTTCTTTATGCTGTTCGTCGTGTTTTATATGCATATATTATAATATATATATATATATATATATATATATATATATATATATATATATATATATATATATATATATATAATATTTATATTTATATATATATATATATAATATATATATATATATATATATATATATATGCATGTATATATGTATAACCAATATTTAAACTTAAACACATGCAGCCCGCATTGCAATATACAAGCTAATTTGCTATAAGAAAAGTTTCACATTACCCATGACATTGGCTCGACCTATGTTGAGTATTTAGATGGTGGCTGATACATAAGTTCCAGCCAAACGTAATTTGTGAGTTCTGTCGTACCACTTCGAAAATAGCTATTGAAAAGTAACAGTAACTGAAAGCATCACGATGACAAATGGAAAAGGAAAAGTTCTACCAAGTAAGAAATTTGAGTGGGCACCTACCCATGTTAACAAGGTGTAACTATATTTATTTACTGAAATAGAAACTTGGGGGAGATATGCTCAATGCATTAGGTTACGCATGGCAACACATCTCATACATCTGAGCATATTAACATCGTAGCCAATTTACATAATATCTCAATTCAAAGTTTACGCATTCTACCAGCAACACAGAAAACTACTGAATATTTGATACACCAGGAAGAAAAGAATGCTCCTAATCCACCATGTTAAAAAAAATATATATATATTTCATAGAGTAAGCATAAATTTGTTAGAAGCGGTACGATTATGGATTTTGTGACATAGAAATACTATCCTGTAGCTCGAAGCATGGATCACATTTGTGAATTCAGAGGCCAAAATTTGGTCGTCGGATCTAGCCCAATGAAAATTATGTTCCCCATTGTATGCAGATACTATTTTAGATTTGCACATCAGATACGAAGGCGTCATCAAAAATAAACGACAGAGAGAACATTTGTAGAAAGCTAATAGGAGACTTACAGCTTCTATTATAGAGGCCATAGTTTTTCATTTGTACCTAACGTTGTAGGTACAGTGTGCGGTCAAGTAACAATTTTGCAGTAAATCTTAGTATTCTTGAAGTTGTGCAAGAAGAAACAAAGCAAACTGATTCGCATTTCGAGCATATATGAACACTATCCTGTAACATGCAGTCATTTCATACTCCTAAATAATTGTTTCCAGGTGACCTGAACTGAAACACTCATACTGAGAGAAAAGTAGTGGGAAAACATCCAGTAAGCTGTACAAAGTGCAAAGTCAAACTCGATTCAGTCGCAGCCAATTTAACCCTGTTCCGCCAATCCAGTTTCAGAGATATCTTAATCCGACGTCTTGCACTATGATGGACCAGTGGGAAGCTGCATTTTGACATTAAATAATCGAAATTTGGTTCAGTTGTTGAAAAGTTGATACAAAATGTAGGGCCAAAATTGTGGGAGAAAAGATTAACTCGTAATTTCACACATATATAAAAGAAAAGCTATTCTTTAATTCTGACTATTTAAAGAATTTAAGGGGCCGAATCTTTTAGTGAAAACCTCGTTAAAAGATATTTCAGAGAAAAGGATTATGCAGCCTTATGTACCAAAAATATTGGTAAGTAATGCCTAAGATGGACTTCAACTCAAACTAACTCGGTTATTTGTAAAGCAAACTACACCTTATTTATTTTCAAATGAAATATGTGTAACAGGTGTATCTTTTTTTTTCTTGCTAACCACATAAAAAAGCATCTAAACGACAGAAGTAGTTATGCAGCTTTCAATAATTGCCAGTTGCAAATAAATGTCTTACTTGCAATTACAAAGGCACTTACATGACAGCTTGTCAATTCAAGGCAAACAGAAAAGTTTAAAATGGTTTTGTTTTTTAGTCAACCTTCTCTACTAATTCTTTTGATTCCTCATTGATCATAATTAGTGTTTTGTATTTTTTATTGTTTCTCTCCTTTTAAGTTTGTATTTATTTCTATAGTTCTATATTTAAGAGAAGTGGAAATATGTATATTATTTAGTATATTTACATTATTTACATTTGACAGATATTTGTTCTCACCTTGTTTGTTGTTGACACAGCGTTTCGGCTGACATACCCTCCAGCCTTAACCAGGTGTCTAGGGGAAAGTTTTTATTTCTGATAAATATTAATAAAAAAAATAGTCCTAAATAGCTAAATAGACAGAATTCATAATACTCAATGTAAAGAAAGTACTATTCACTTTAGAATTTCTAAAAAACAAAAAAAAAATGAATAGGCATCAATTATTGACCAATAAGATATGAAAAAATAAGAAAGAGCAAGCTAAATTTACTATTAGAATAATAATTATTAATCTTTCTGGATCGCCTGTAAAAGAAAGTGGACTTTAACGAAAAATGACAGCAAGGGATAACGATATATTTAGGTCTGTAATACACCTAGGAAAAACATTAGAATATATATTCACACACACACACATATATGCTCATACTGACATACATATATATTTGTGTGTATGTACATAGGTGTTTATAAACTCATCTATTCAGTGCTATTTCTTTTTTCTCATCGTATGCTTATATAATAATAATAATAATAATAATAATAATAATAATAATAATAATAATAATAATAATAATAATAAAAATAATAATAATAATAATATGTCACATGCAAAACAATGTGACAACAGAAATGAATGGACCGGTACCCTACGAAAATGACGACCGTCAGAATAATGGGCCGGACGTTGTTCCTCATGTCCCGCAAATAAAACCCAAAAGACATAAATGGACACGTGAGAAATACATTTATATCCTACACGCTTACTTCACAGCAGTGCTCTACCCAAAAATGAAAACACAACAACATATACATATAAAATATGGAAGGAAACAGCAATGAACCCTAATAAACTAGCCAACGCACGAAGATACATTCTCAACGCAAAAAAATATCAGAAATAGAAATAGAACATCTAAAAGAAAAACTACATCAGGAAAATGTAGATAGAAGCCACACAACAATACCCAATAATATAAACACTGAAACAGTAAAACACGAAGACAAATGTAACATTCCCAAAAAACACGATGTAAACAAAAAACAACAAACCCAGACCGTAAGGATGCATGATAATACACGACAAACAGCAAGCCAAAACACGACAAACAAACATACAAATGAGAAAGAAAGCGACACAGATCTAAAACCTGGAAGCAACGAAGAGGAGCCTAATGATTATGATAATATAAAAAGTAGAATAATCAAAGAACTGAAAACCACAGAGCTCAAAATGGACCACCGACCATACCTCCCAAAAATCAAAATAGACGAAACAACAACACCAATTATAAACAGCATAAACCTAGCCGTCACGGAATTAATAGCCACTGAAACAAAAAGCGATATCACTAAGCTAAATGACTTAGTATACGCAGCAGCCACTGCAGCCACAAAAGAAGCTGGATACTCACTCAAACCCATCCAAACAGGAGTACCACCACCCAAACAAACCCTGTGGATAAATAACATCCAAAACAAAATACAAGAAATGAGAGAAAATCTGTCGATTCTTAATGAAATCAGTAGACAATCAACGCTCCTGTGCAACAAAAAAAAACAAAAATACTCCGCAAATACAACATCACAGAAAAAGATTTACCTGAGATAAAAGAAAATCTAAAGCAAGATATCCTTGCCAAAGCACGAATGATCCGCCGTTACGAGAAACGCCAGCGCTTCTTTGAACAAAAAAAAAGTTCAACTCCAACCCCAAAAAGTTCTACCAAGAACTTGGCAAAAATAAATTAGAAATCACTGCAGCACCGACGGCAGGAGAAGTGGAAGAATTCTGGAGAGAAATATGGTCGGCGAACGAACAACCAAAATAAATGATTATTAAAACAACAAACATAGCATCTAGGCAACTTTGGACCCCCATAACAACTGAAGAGGTCACCTAGGCACTGCAAAGACTAAGCAACTGGAAAGCACCTGGGCATGACAAGATCCCCAACTTCTGGTTGAAATAACTAACAGGAATGCACAAAAAGCTAGGTGAAAATTTTAACAACATATTAGCAGAGCCAGAGACAATGCTTGAATGGCTCACGAAGGGGAAAACCATCTTATTTCCCAAATCAAATGAGATAGCAAAACCAGAAAACTACAGACCAATAACCTGTCTCCCTACAATGTACAAGGAATTTACTGCAGTGATATCGCAAAGGTTGAACAAGCACCTGGACGAAAACAACCTGTTTCCAGAAGAGCAGAAAGGATGCCGCAAAGGCTCATATGGCTGTAAAGATCAACTAATGATTAATAAAGCCGTAACTGAAGACAGCCACAGAAAGAAGTGCCTCACTATGGCCTGGATCGACTACAAAAAGGCGTTTGATAGCATCCCCCACACATGGATCCTCGAAACACTAGCCATGAACAAAGTTGCACCAATAATTATAAAATTTATAGGACACTCTATGAATAAATGGCAAACAGTGCTACAGCTCCAAACAAAAGAGGGACTCATGAAAACCAAAGACATTCCCATTAGAAGAGGAATATCCCAGGGAGACACGCTCTCTCCACTCCTTTTCTGCTTGGCACTGTCACCTCTATCTGATATGCTAACTAAAACTGGATGCGATTTAAACGTTACGGCAAAATGATCAGCCACCTTTTATATATGGATGACCTAAAACTATACACTGCAAATGACAAACAGCTGGTAACACTATTAAAGATAGTTCATGGATTTACCAAAGAAATAGATATGAAATTTGGATTAGAAAAATGCGCTAAAGTAACCATGAAAAGAGGAAAACTAGTTCAGAGTAACAACATCACACTAGATAAAACCCATGAAATAAAAGAATTAGACTAAAGCCAAACTTACAAATACTTAGGAATCCATGAACTAGATAAGACACACAAATGAAAGAGAAAATAAAAAATAATACTGTAGACAAGTTAGACCAATACTAAAAACATAGCTTAATGCTAAATACAAGATAATAGGTATCAACACTTTAGCTGTCCCAGTAATAAGTTACAGCTACAATATCCTTAACTGGACACTAAATGAACTGACCAAAATAGATAGGAAAACAAGAATAATAATGACAGGATCTAGGATGCATCACCCAAAATCTGACATAAGAAGACTATATATACAACGTATAGAAGGTGGTAGAGGCCTTATACAACTAGGCAACCACTATAAAATAACCACCATAGGACTGCAAAAATATCTACTTCAGAAGGAAGGAAAACTGATACAAACAGCGGCAAAACACGAGCAAGACAAAAAACTGTTCTCAGTATTTAAGGAAGCTGACAAACACAAGCAAGAAATCATACCACCTAATAAATATGAAGAAGAAGAAGAAGAAGAAGAAGAAGAAGAAGAAGAAGAAGAAGAAGAAGAAGAAGAAGAAGAAGAAGAAGAAGAAGAAGAAGAAGAAGAAGAAGAAGAAGAAGAAAAAGAAGATGAAAAAACAACAAAAGCTATAAAACAAATGAAATCCAAACTGAAAATAGAACAGCAACGAACCATGATAAGACGATGGCAAGGAAAGCCCCCTTCATGGTAAATACTGGACTAAAACTAAACGCAAAAGAAATAGACAAAGAAAAATCCCAACAGTGGTTGAGAAGCTCAGGACTCAAAGCAGAGACAGAGGGATTTTTAATTGCAGCACAAGACCAAAGCCTCCCCACCAGAAATTACCAAAAACCTGTAATGAAAAGAAATATGACAAGTGACTGCAGATTATGTGGAGATGGATAAGAAACAATAAATCATATTATCTCTGGCTGCCCAGTCCTGGCAAAGAAGGAATATATTCACAGACATGACAGTGTTGGAACCTACGTACACTGGAAGCTATGCCAACATTATGGAATAACAACAGAAAAAAGATGGTATAGGCACACACCAGAAAAGGTCACAGAAAACGAGAAAGCAACCATACTCTGGGATATGCCGATACACACAGATAGAGAAATTAAGGCCAACAGACCAGATATAGTTGTCAGAGATCATGAAGAAAAAAAATGCTTTCTAATTGATGTATCAATACCGGCAGATGACAACGTGTCTCTAAAAGAAATGGAGAAACTTTCAAAATACAAAGACCTGGAAATAGAGGTAACCAGAATGTGGAATCTAAAAGCAGAAACAATTCCTATCATAATAGGTGTTTTAGGCATGATAAAAAAATATTCAGACAAATGCATAAGAAAAACACCAGGACTTACAAACTCATATAACATACAGAAAATTGCACTACTAGGCACTGCACACATCCTACGCGAAACACTTTCCATACAATAACCATCAGAGCATCACAACAAATCACAGCACATACCCAAGGCACACAGAGCTGCGCTCGGTAGTGAAGTGAAAGCACGCTATAAAAATAAAACTACTGAATAATAATAATAATAATAATAATAATAATAATAATAATAATAATAATATAATAATAATAATAATAATAATAACATTAATAATAATAATAATAATAATTATAATAATAATAATAATGATAATAATAATAATAGTAATAATAATAATAATAGCAACAACAACAATAATAATAAACTTTAAAAGGACGAGCATTGTAAATCACATTCATAACTTAGGTGTATGTATAACGATAAATAGTTAGAACACGTTGCAAGTTATTCCATTTATATTGAGAGATTACAAGTAGGAGACCATTACAGTTAGTGCTTAACACGAAACAACTTTGATGGCATTTGTTGTATTGATGTTCCTTCTCGTTTCTGGTAAGTGGTTGTGATAGATCTAATTACTTCGTTTGTTTTTCATGAATATACCGCATTTTGGTTTGTGTATCATATATAAACCGTGTGCCACCTCACTGTCTTTTTGCGTCTGTGTCTCACGGTCTGTCTGTGACAGATTAACCGTCTACACATCTTTTCATGCACCGAATAAATTCTAGAAATCATGAAGTGTGTTTATATTTATCCGCTCTATCTTTATAGATGCGTTAGTGAGAATTGATGAATGTATTGGGTCTGAATGTGTGGTGGTTGTCTACATAGCAATACCTACATACTTATATACCTTTGAATAAGTATGTTTATATATAGAACGGATGTTTGTGAGTGATTAAATTTGTATATAAATGTGTGTATTGAGTTTTATATAACCAGCGAAAGAGGTGAAATGATAAAATCTATTTTATTCTGAACCCAATGCAATTATTCATATGAACATTATTAACATTTGTGTAAGTTACCAGACCAAAACGCATCCTGATAATTTTTCTTTATTAACTGGACCTGGCTGAGTAAGGACTGAAGTATTGAAGCTAGACATTAGATGAAATCTAATGTCTAGATTTTATACATGAGAGTACCAAAAGCGTAAGGCAAATTTCTTCTTGTTATAGTGATTACGTTTAAGTATGATACAAGCGTCATAATTCTTTGTCGCTCAGCTATATTCCCTTTTGATCTATCCCTGTATGTAAAGTCTTGGGATATTTTTGGTCTGAAAAGAAACAAAGCTTTTCTGGTAAATAGAGTCGCTGTAGCGAAATGTTATCAACATTGTCTTAGTACTCAGTGATTCAGAGAGCTTTTTATGTTGTTGGTAAGGATTAAAGGTATTCGTACGATTTTAAGACCATAACGTTAATTGTGTTAGAATGCAGTATGATATGGAAGGGAGTGAGTAATTTGCATAAACGAAACGAGTCAACCAAAAGGGGAAAATAAAAAGCATGAATGGGGATAAGAGAATACAGACGGAAAGATTATGAAAATATATGGAATGTGTGTTAGGGAAAAAAATTAAGGAATTGAGAAGGATATGTAATGAAAATTGAAAAACGGACAAGCAACCACTGAGAATGTGTTCTACGGAGTAAGTCCGTTCTGGAAAAGGACATGCTTACGAAGTCCATATTTAGTTAGCTAATGTAAATATATCCGTGTGATGAAATTTTGTAAAGTTTAATATTTTAATGTTGAGAAAGGCATTAAAATCATTAAAGGTTTCTAGATAATATTCCAGCCCAGAATCTGTTTATATTGCTTACTGTTTGGTCGAGCACACTCTGTATAATGCAATATAGGAAATACAATATAGGCGATTTCACCTAATCGAAGATCATTTATTTATAACCGTTAATGAATTTATACTCGTGCTCTGCATTACAATATCGCTAAAAGCTTTTCCAATTCTTAATACAAAATAATGGCAGTAATTAATAGTGTGACTATTACCGCATATTACTGATATATTACCGTTGTAGTATGTTTCAACTCCTGAAAATCTAAACATTGTTTCTATTGCTATTGTTATTGATGCGTAGTTGATGGATTCATTACGTCGTAAATTCAGTAAAGTGGTTCGTGAATTAAGCCCAATGGATGGCAAACAAATAATAGGTTTATTTCGAGTTTGGTATTCTGGTAACGCACTAAAGAGAATGACATATGGTTTAACTACTTCTGAAAAAGGTTTACAGAAATATGAGACACAGACTGCTTAAATGCTTATAAATTATGTTTTGCTCGGTTGCTTTACAATATTCTAGCTTTTTTAGGACACACATCTTAATGAAAGTTTTCGTTTTCAGTGTTTACATAACAAATAATAATTTCAAATTCTGGGACAACGTTAACAATTTCGAGGAAGGAGATAACTTGAATACATGGACGACTTTACTCAACTGGTACTTATTTTATCGGTCTCGAAAGGATGAACTGCAAGGTCAATCACTGCTGTATATGAACTTACAACGTAAAAAAGAACGATATGCCGCTAAGACATTTGCCAAAACTGTTAAAAATTCTGCCAGCCCACGGCCTAATGAGAACAATTAATAAATTCAACGTGAAATTTGACATATAGTTTCATGTATTCAATTTGCTTTTGAATTTCTATTTGTTGTTTACTGAGATATTTTTTGGAGAAAAATCGAAAATTATGGTTGAAATACTTTTGTCGCTGTTAAGGATTATTAAATTATGTAATCGAAACCAATTTAGCACAGATTTTCAGAAAGCAAGAAATAAAAAGCGGCATCCGCCCCTGCTAAACAGACAAAAGGGCAAAATGCAACATGTGAAATCGGAAAGGAAACGATTAAGAAAGTAAAATATCTTCTCCGTGTAACTTTTAATTGTTTTCAGTTATTGTTGAAGCAACGCTTTGTGAGGTGTAGACGAAGAAATTGAGAATCGTACAGTTTTCTTTAAAAGCCCGTCTTTTATTCAGTTGGTTCATTTCCTGAACCACGAAGATTCATTTGTCAAGTGGCGATAGGGGGCAAACACAGGCTCAATAGCATACTCACAGACATACAGTCACAGAGACACACTCACGCATATAATGATGATGATGATGAGTTTCGGTTTCTGACGACTAATTCCACTCACAAATCTAGGGTTGACCAGAGATAATTATGAAAGGCACGGGCCCATGATACCACGCCGTTTGATTGAGGCTGGAACCATATGGCTAGGAAGCAAGCAACGTATCGCCCGTTCTTCGCCCGTGCCTGGATCGACATTCAGTGTCATCTGCTTTCATTAGTAAACATTTCTAAGAATATGAATCAAAAGAAGCTAAGTTGACACTCAATGGAAATCTCACAGATTGCTGTAATGCAGATATTGATATTACGTAAAGGACGGAATGTACACTAATGTTTCCTGGCATGAAATGAGTCGAACATACAACGAAACATTAGAGTCTACGCTGAATTTCCTGTATAAATGTTCAATGATTTAACGACGTTAAATGATATTTAATCTTATATCTCGAAATTGCAGGTGAGGCCCTAGCAGAAAATTGCAGTGTACTAGCAGAAAAACATTGCTCTCCGACTCTTAATGCTGCAAAGGGCACTACGTGGCAAGAGGAATTCTGCACGTATATATATTTTATTCTAATCTACGCTCAAAGCCCGACATTTTGAGGGAGAGGGCCAGTTCATTACATCGTCCCAGTACGCAAGTGGTACCTAATATATAGTCCCCGAAAGGTTGAAATGCAAAATCGACATCGGTCGAATTTGAACATAGAACGTAAAAACAGACGAAATACCGCTAAGCATTTCTTCCGGTGTGCTAACGGTTCTGCCAGCTCACCGCCTTCCTGCGTGTATATATTATCTTACGTATATTATTATATACAATTAATATTTAAAGCAGTGAAATGGCCGAATACTTTGCAAGCCGGGTAAAAGCTTAGTGACATTTTGTCCGTATTTACGTTCCGAGTTCAAATACCGACGACGTCTACTTTGTTTTTTATCCAGTCCGGTTGATAATATAAACACCAGAATACAGCTGGTGTCGTTGTAATCGAGTAAGCCACTCCGCCGAAATTGCTGGCTTTGTAGCAAAATTCGAAACCAATATATAAATATTTGTCCAATACCATTTATTAAATACACAAAATAACGCATAGGCATCTATCTATTTATCTAATTTCTGGCTTAAACTATTGCGAGAGATCCTGGTTACACTGCGATCACTTCAAGAACTAATGTGTGACTCATCGTACACCTATTCATACAAATTGGATTTGGTGCAGGGAGCAAACTAATCTACAACACAAACATTTAATCACTACAACCAATTCATTTGTGCAGGTCTTTCTGCAAAACATTAAACGTTCATTGACCATGCACGCACATACACGTATATGTAACTATGCATACATACATGATGAATTCACTGATCGACACTTTCGCTGACTGACCTGCACAAACGATGTGTCTGTAGAGATTAAATGTATGTGCCTCTGCATATTAGCTCAGTCCTTCCATCCAATCGACTTTGTCTGTACACGTGTCACAGGTCAAGTATCGGAACGATCGTAGAACAACATGAAATGAAGTGTTATGCCTGAAGAACGAAACCACGATCTAGCGATCGTGCACGCAGCACCGGAGGCCCGTGCGTATATGATTGTGTGATTGTGTGTGTGTGTGTGTGTGTGTGTGTGTTGTCGACCGGGCAAAACATTTCATTTCATGCTTCTCCAGTTCACTCAGCTTGCAAAAATGAATAATCCTCAGATGGATTATCGTCCTCTCAAGGTGGGGAATTTGTACGCCATGAAACATGGATACCATCCCTAATGAATCGGTGTGACTCAAGAAGATAACTTTACCTTTACTTTATATATATGTAAAAGACAATAGCCATACGGCATATACTTCATATGTATGTACGTATGTATGTATGTATGTATGTATGTATTATGTATGTATGTATGTATGTATGTATGTATGTATGTATGTATGTATATATGCATATGTGTATGTAAGTATGAATATATATATGTATATATATACATATATATATATATATATATATATATATATATATATATATATATATATATACACACACAAACATGACAGAACTAAATATACACCCGTATAATCGTTAGAGTTTATTTAAATCTGAAAATATTCAAATTAATTAATGTTATAATATTCAATATTTAGTAGACATCAGATTTGTATTTTTCAATGCAAGGACCCTATTAGGTGTGTTACTGATCAGATGACGAATATATTCTTGCGGAATTTCTTGCCAATTTTCCTGCTCTTGACTCAAACGGTCTGGCTTAGAGGATGCTTTCCGGTGTTTGTTGTGTAACGTCCTTTCCCTTATGTCTCTGAGGTGTTTAATAGGGTTCATATCTGGTGACTGGCTTGGCCTTGGAAGCTTCTTAATATTGTTATCCAACAAAGCTTGGGTCATTTTAGCTTTGTGACAAGAAGCCCCATCTTCCATGAAGAAAGAGTCTGTCTTCTTTAATGATTTCATCACTGGCGAAGATTGGAAGGTGTCCTTTCTGCAGTTTGGAAACATATTTATCTGAGTTTAGGTTTTCTTCACATTCCACCCGCTCTTTTTGTCAATTGCTCAAATTGCTTCCCAGACCATCATAGAATAACTGCGGTGTTTCATTGTTGGTTGCAATCTTTTCACACCAAATTCTTGTTCACAGAGTCTCCAGACCCACACCCGACCACTGTCAGGAAATACAGCAAACCTGGGATCATCATAGAATACAATTGTGTCGCAAAGTGCTTGTGGCCTCTCCACCATATCACTGACCCAATCTTTTCTCCACTTGATGCTGGTTGGTCGAAGTAGAGTCTTCCTTCTCGCTGCTCTGCCATTGTTGCCAAGTTTGTGAAAACACTTGGCAGCTGTTCTGGGACTGACACCAACTTGTTCTGTTATGTCAGATGCCATGCAACGAGGATTATCTACCACATTTTTCTTAACAAAGAGAAGATCCTGTCAGAAGGCTCTGACAGATATGGGCGAGGTGACGTGGACTCTGTTCCTTCTCTACTAAATTGCACTTTCATTCTATTAAATGTAGAAATCTCGATCCCATGCTTTTCTGCGATTTTGCGCTGACGATTTACACGGCCTCTTTGAAATTCATATACTTCCAAGGCTTGTTTTTACATGGAAGGTTTAAACGGTCACACACAGAACCTGAAAAATAAATGTCCCTTAATAGAAACTATAAACCTGTGCAAGTTAGAATAAACGTTGAGAGATGTTTTATGGAGTATCTGTTTACTTTTGGCAAACCTGTGTACATATACTTTATATATGTATGTATATAAGACAATAACCATGCAGCATATCTATACTGGTACAGGAGATTCATTCAAATATGTGGTCTGACATTTGCTTGAGCGGGAATTTAAGGACGTAGCGATTTGTACAAAAGCAATGAACCTTTGGCTCATTCATTGTATGAAATTGCGTATAATTTTATGCAGGTACCACTCTGTTTCGATATGCCGTTAGTGTTTTCATAAATATTATTTTAAGTAGATTACTCACACTAAAATGCAATTTCCTAAGGGAATACTTCAGAGAGCGACCACTATTTTATCAAGTTTAAAAACCGATTGCACTATGTTCCAATGTTACTGAAGATATTAGGAATATAGCTAGAAGATCAAGAATTAAAATGAAAAATATTATCATTAAACTAGAATCAGACAATCCGACGGATAGTAAAGCAATCTCTGCCTACGACTTCGACTATCCGACAACGCAGTGATCAATTACAAAGTAGTGTACACACAGGCGTTTACTTAACCAAAAAAAAAAAAAAAAAAATATGCGATAAATTATTCAGAGTGGTGCACGTGACCGCGATGATGCTATGAGTTGGTGTGCTAGGTTTCTTTATTAGCATTAATTTATGAATAACCACTGGCATACACACATACAAACTCACACACAAACACGGACGCAAATAGATGCGCACGTAAGGATACACATCTTAGAAGAACAGAAAAGAGTTATGGGAGCAAGGGCTGGCACAAAAATGAAAAGTGTCGCTGAAGAGGTAAAAGATGTGGGACGACAGATTTCTGGACATTGGAAATGAGTTAAAATAAAAAGAGAAAAATATGAACAGTAATAAAGGAGCGAAGAACGAATATATAGTGCGTGTGTTTATTTAGCAAGCAAACAAAAGATGACCGTCCCGAAATACAGTAGTACAGTATGGCCGCAGCCTCAAGGCTGAAGCATATAATAGAATAATACATATATAGGCGTAGGAGTGGCTGTGTGGTAAGTAGCTTGCTAACCAACCACATGGTTCCGGGTTCAGTCCCACTGCGTGGCATCTTGGGCAATTATCTTATGCTATAGCCCCGGGCCGACCAATGCCTTGTGAGTGGATTTGGTAGATGGAAACTGAAAGCCTGTCGTATATATATATATATATATATATATATATATAATATATATATATATATATATATATATATATGTATGTGTGTGTTAGTGTGTCTGCTGTGTTTGTCCCCCTAGCATTGCTTGACAACCGATGCTGGTGTGTTTACGTCCCCGTCACTTAGCGGTTCGGCAAAAAGAGACCGATAGAATAAGTACTGGGCTTACAAAGAATAAGTCCCGGGGTTGATTTGCTCGACTAAAGGCGGTGCTCCAGCATGGCCGCAGTCAAAATGACTGAAACAAGTAAAAGAGTAAAAGAGAAAGAGTAAAGAGATATATATATATGTGTGTGTGTGTGTGTGTGTGTGTGTGTAATACATGTATATAAATTAGAGAATACTTATGATAAATGGCTACACTGAACGAACCGTTTATTTTCACACACTTTTAACCATAAGAGGCATCTATTCTCCACGGTGTCTGCAGCGTATTTTTCTTTTAGCAGATGAAATATGTTACAAACTCTTCATCTAACCTAAATTATACTCGTATGTATATATAGACACATACACACATATATAGATGATACCTACATATATATGTATAGTTATTTATATGTATCTGAATATATGTATATTTGTATGTATATTTGTATGTATATCATACATATATACATACATAGGCCCATGTGTATATGAGTGTGTGATAGATTTGTCTCACGCTAGAAATGTCGTGCAATGTTATGTCCAATGCACTTAGCGTATCGTAAAAAAGAATTCAAATAACTTTTATATTAGATACGTTCAGTTAAATTCGTTATGGCCACATTCCAAAGAATGAAACAAAGAAAAGAAGGAAATAAAACCACAAGCAAAAATTGAACAAATGTTTCAGTTTAAAACCATTCTCTGATCAAAATATTCTTTCAGCGACAAGGAAAAATTCCTAGCATGTGTTGAAGGAAAATCCCAAAATTGTAAAAACTTCTTGAAGTCCTTTATTATCAAAACGTGTAAAGCAGTAAGTTTTTGTTCTTGTTTTTATTTCGCTTATCGTGACGAGAGGAGCATTGTTAAGTTTATAGGATGCTTGATGATTGAGTTTTCTCAATTTCAACAGTTACAAAAAATATTCAATGCATATTTACTTTGTAATATAGTGATGGCAGTTTCTTCGCGACTGAAGATCCCAAGAGCAAGAAGCTCCGATGGGACCATGTAAAACGACCCTTCATGCGATACGGCTTTGTTTTTGTTCCTGACTTTACTAGTTTTAAAAATTATAGCTAGTTCATGAAATCAGTTCCCACTTCTAAGAGTCGGATATCTCATGAAGGTGACCTTACTTGGCTGCAGAATTTCTCCTGCCCTGGATCTGCATGAAGGGTGTCAAAAAGAGGGCCAGAAACCATTGAAGATTTCCGCTCCTTGATTTGCAGCGAGGTGAACTTTCTAAGACTTCTCTTTATGTTTCTCAAAGTACTGAGGGAATGTCCTTGGATTTTCTTTAATAGCATTACAATGAAAACTTGTTTGAGACCCTGGGCGCCACAACCGGTTGCATTTTAAATTTATACTTAGGATATAGAAAACAATGTTGACGTTAGAATTGTGTAGACTTGCCAATATAATAAGTAATCGATATTTTCACAATGAACATTAGATGAACCGCCAAAATACAGTAAATACAAAACAAATGGTTAAATTCAGATAATACATATAGAAATCCACAAAACAGCGATATATTTCCCGAGAAATTATCTCTGGTAGTCATTCAGAAGTAAAATAAAAAAAAAACGAAAAACAGACAGCGGCTGTGAGATTTCAAGTGGGCACTTGCTGCTGATGAAGTAGAAATGTAGATTTAGAAATTCCACCACGGCTATTATAAGATTTCCATTAATAAGACTTACAAAGCGCTGCTTTTAGCACGATATGTTCATACGACATGCTTCCTCGAGACAAATAGCAACGTTTTGAGGCTTTCCACTGTATATCCGTATTAAATACAATATTTTGAGCTAATAATACTAATACTAATATGTATATATATATATAATATATATATATATATATATATATATATATATATATATATATATATTATATACATACATATACATACATACATGCAAATATTACACACACACGCATGCACATCTATACGGGGACGCGCGCGCAAACACATATATTTATATGTATATATATGTATGTATATATATATATCGATCTAATTAATTGCATTTCTGACAAACTCTACCGAAGATTTATGGATGCAAGTGTAAGTAAAACTACATATTGCATTAGTAATGAAACAATTGTATAGAGTCAATCTATTTTATTCGTTGTATTTCACTTTCCTTCAGTTAAATGTGTGTTGATTCTAGTTGGAAACGGATCTTCTGTGGTTGCTTCGGAGCTATTTTTAGCACTAGAGTTATCCACATAGTGGATAACTCTCTAATAATTTATGTATATATATAATATATATATATATATATATATATATATATATATATATATATATATATATATACGGGACGTGGTGGAATGTTCCTGGGTTTCTAAGGTTACCATCAATTCCCTTTGAAGGCCGTAGCCTTCGAATTCTTTTACAGGGCTTAGAAAAATTGAAAGACCTGCATTATTCTGAGGTTTGAATATGTTGAAGAAATGTGTACTTGACTGATCTTCTTGTAATTTTTTACCCAACGTCAGCTCACCCACATATATATGAAATGATAAATTGTGTACGACGACTAAAAAAGGTAGACAACAAGTATTTACTGAATGATTAAGAAGTCTCTAATACCGGACTGAATGTTTGTGGGTCAACGATTCTAAGATCACTGCATCTATTTCGCTGGCTGGTATGGAACGACTTTTCTTTTACGGCAAAAATAAAATTGGTCTACATCCAATCGATTGGATGGACCATTAACGAAATCACCTATATAAAATAAAGGGCATGAATTATGAAACACACCAGTGCGTGAGTTATTGATATTAGCGCAATGACTTTTGCCTGGCACAACAAAATGCGTTTTATCACACGAATCCACATAAAGAAACTTGCAACCAAAATCAGAAACCAAGTATATATATAAACACACATTCTTGTATGTGCATGCGTCTGCGTTAGATGTATAACTACATTGCATGCGTGTCTCTCTCCGTTTCTCCATGCATATTTGTCACTCTCTCTCTCTCTCTACCACTTACATATATATATGTATATATACATATGTGTGTGTGTGCACACACACTTCGTAAATTATTTTCAGATGGGAGTTCATAAAAGGAGCCCCAACTTTTTTCCCGAGTTACGAGAACCCGTTCACCACAGACATACGGTAAAGTATCTTTTGTCTGTAATCATAATAGATTTGGTGAATATAAAGACTGTTGCAAGTGTGTGCAGTGTGCAAGAAAAAAGACATTTGTAAGCTGAGCCAGACGCTCTTCACGGGCAATGGACATTGGTAGAGATTCTTGAGTATTGAAATTATAATGGTTCATGTGGAATACTTGCTGAATGATTGGCGGAAAACATAATCATTGTAAACGTGTTACATGATAGAGATATATTAAGCAAGGTGAATAAGAAAGTAATTCCAGTCTGGTTGTGTGCAAGGCGCCGGAATTAGAGGGTATATGATTACAAGCGTCATTAATATGATTGTAGTAGTTGCTAACGTCTATAAAAATATTTGGCAATCTGATAAATGCTAACTTGCATTACATGGTGCATATAGAAAAGGTTCAAAGCAAGGCATCTAGCTGGCAGAAACGTTAGCACGCCGGGCGAAATGCTTAGCGGTATTTCTCCTGTCGCTACGTTCTGAGTTCAAATTCAGCCGAAGTCGACTTTGCCTTTCATCCTTTCGGTGTCGATAAATTAAGTACCAGTTACGCCCTGGGGTCGATGTAACCGACCTAATCTCTTTGTCTGTCCTTGTTTGTCCCCTCTGTGTGTAGCCCCTTGTGGACAATAAAGAAATAAGAAAGGGTTCTAAGCTTGAGAAAATATCTTTGTTTCTGGAGATTAGGTAAGTTTCATTCCTGACGTAGAAGCTTATTCGTAAACTGCTAAAATGCCATTGAAAGTACCCTGGGAGGAAGAATCTAGTATACTAGTAGAAAAATGACGGTGAGAGTGTCATAACACAATTTATGTGGCAGTGTCCACACAAGAAATAATTTTCGGATATGTTCTCGGTCGGTGTATCACTTATCCTTCCTTTATAATGTGTTGAAATATATCATACGTTTCTAGACAAATATTAGCCACTCTGCGTAGCCTTCGGTATTATGGAGAAAGGTTTTTTTAAATACAATGTTATAGACTCTGGTGGTCACTATGAATAGAAGTAGTCTTTTGTTGTTTTCGGCAAGTCTTTTTCAACATTTCTTTACATTTCAAATCCTACATCAGCGATGATCACCTTTATTCTTTTGACTTTGTAAACCCACATGCCAGTCGACACTTACGCTCTCACACTGTTTTCTTTTAACTATTTGACTTCGTCGAATTCGTCAGCACGTTCGTCCCCTTCTTCTGTGTCCGCTGTAGCGATCAGAGTGACTTTAAATCTCAAGCAGGACCTTGGCCCGCCTATACTTTCGAGCCGTCTATCCACCTATACAAATCCAATATTCCTCCTCCCAAACCAGTTACTGAGACTTCAACTCTACACTTACAATCAGATTCCGACTTACACTACCTTACCAATCCTCCAATCTCATCACATCTGCTGCCGCTAATCTTATCCTCTTCTGTAAAATGTGCTGCAAAATATCCGCAAAATCCTACGAGTGATTGCAGTTCAACTATTGATAAGCACTTTGCCTTGACGGCCATATAATCCATAACGTCCCTTACATAACTGGGCATAGAGCATCGTATCTCAAGGCTTCCGCTTCCACAGGTATTAGGATTCAATCTTATTAAGGCAAAGATGCCCTTCCGTTTAAATTTCCAGCATTTACTTAACAAATATGCGCCTCGATATATGCCATACTCACAACTCGTTGCGTATCTTCCATTCTCTTTGGCGTCCACCATATTTGACACCTTACCTCTACGACCACTCCATAATCCGCTTCGATTTAAACACCGCTAACGAAAGCCTGCTCCTAACGAAACCCTTCACTCCTAATATTTCTATTTTGCCATTTCCTATCAGATTTCCCACACTAAAATTTCTTATTTTCTTTTTCATATAGTTTTACGTTTGTAAATTAGTTTGTTTCCCGCAGCATGGAATATCACCACACACGCTTTCATCGTACGCTTCTCTGCTTTTCAGATGAAAAATATAAAGGCTTTAAACCCTTTAGAATCGTTCTTTCGACATCATATTATTCCCGTCTCCGTCTCTGTATCTTTCTCCCATAACCTATCAATCTATTCACATATTCATACGATATAGAAACAGAACTATCTGAACAAATACTTTTACATTATATTTGGAATGTATTTACAGGACTGCAAGCGATCAGTAGATTTCGGGGATCCAAACGAGGTACGTAATTTTACCTTAAAACTACTGTATCAAATGTGTATTATTCCAGGAATTTCACTGACTTTACTTGTGTGTCACTGAAATGCATATCTAATATCAGTGCTGTAGATTCAAAGATAGGGTTTTAGCAAATCATATACCTCCTAACCAAGGCTACACATAAATTTCCCAACAAAACTTGCAAGCAAACATATTAAATCGTTATAAGTTTGTTCTATGTAGGCCATTGTTAAAATGATGTATATTTTAAATACTTATATCAATACATAACATTTCTACACATGTAGCTGCACATATACACGTACATGTTTCCACACAATGCTGCCATCACGTTATGTGTGAGTGTCTATGTGTGTATGCATCAAGAAATTCGAAGCTAAACGATCCTGGAGTCTCGGCTACGTTCCAGGATGTATTTGACTCTCAGATTATTCAGGAAGAGTTCCAAATGTATTTTTAAAACATACACAGGGGTGGCTGTGTGATAAGAATCTTGCTTCCCAACCACATGGTATGGAGTTCAGTCCCACTGCGTGACACATTAGGCAAGAGTCTTCTACTATAGCCTCAGGCCGACCCAAGCCTTATGAGTGAGTTTGGTAGAGGGAAGCTAAAAGAAGTTTAAAATAGAAACTACAAACGCATTACTTCGTGACTACTAACAGAAAATCGATGTACTTGTAACGTCTTTTTTTTCGTTTTTGTTTTTTCTCCAATATATGAGGGGCGTTCAATAAGTAATGCCCCTGACCCACTTCCCATAGCATTAGAGAAACGAAACTTTGCACAGTTATTAGTCTTTCTTTACATAGGAACCACTCAGAGTTACGCATTTCTCCCATCGTTTGATGCAGCTCTGAAGACCGTTTTTTTAGAAGACCCAGCTTGGTCCTCCAACCACGACGTGACTTCAGAAATCAAGGCTGCATCATCTGGGAAACGCTTTCCTTTCAAAAACAACTCCATGGTTGGGAAGAGGTGAAAATCAGAGGGTGCAAGGTGAGGAGAGTAGGGGGTGGGGGAGGAGTTCATAGCCGCACGCCTGTGCTTCTGATTTAGCGACAAGCGAGTTGTGGACCGGAGCGTTGTCCTGTAGGAGGAGGATGTCTTTGCTGATCTTGCCCCGCTTCTTGATTTTGATAGTTTCTCTTAATTTCCTCAAAAGTGAAGCATAATAGGCTCCTGTAATTGTGGTACCCTTTGCCAGGAAATCTGTCATCACTACTCCGTCCTGGTCCCAGAAGACTGTGAGCATAACCTTGCCAGCGGAGGGCTGCACCCTTGCCTTCTTTGGAGGAGGTGAGTCACGGTGCTTCCACTGCATTGACCGGGCTTTGGTCTCTGGATCATGGTGATGGACCCAGGTTTCATCCTGTGTAATTAGTCTTTTGAAAAATTTTGACACATCTTCTCGGCACATCTCCAAGTTCATCCTCGAGCACTCGACGCGTTCTTGCTTCTGGAAAGGTGTGAGCAACCTGGGAATCAATCTGGCAGACACCTTTTGCATATGCAAATGTTCATGAATGATAGTTTCCACAGACCCGGTACTAATCTTGACCTCGAGGGCTATTTGGCGAATAGTCATGCGTCGATCTTCCAAAATGGCAGCCTCAACTTGACTGACAGATGCCTCATCAACTGCAGAAGGGGGCGACCAGATCTGGGAGCTGTTTCCACCGAGTTCCGATCATGTTTGAATTCACGATGCCAGCGTTTTACAAGGTCATATGATAGGACATCATTACCATAAGTTACTTTCATTTCATCAAAAGTCCCCCGTGGTGTGCGTCCTTTCAAATACAAAAACCAGATCACTGCTCGACACTCAACAAGTTTCATTTCACACTTGACTCAGTTCAAACACCTGTATATCAGAAACCACAAATAGTTCAGAGCTGCAATTTGCCACCTACTCTATAGAGACATAAATAATTGCACACACAAAGTGGGTCAGGGGCGTTACTTATTGAACACCCCTCGTACCGACGTGTATAAAATTCTATTCTATTATGAATATCTCTGTCCTTTTCCCTGAAACAAATTGTGTAGCAACATGATATTACCGCCCAAGGTTACAGGAGTATACATGTAAAGCATACACGTCGTATGAAGGAAACACTTTAATATTTAATAATCTATGATAACATCTAATCTCCTCCTTTTATATTCCTATGAATGAAGTTGCTGAACTGTTATTAATAAGTTGAATCATATACTGATTATACACACACATACATACATATATATATATATATATATATATATATATATATATATATATATATATATATAATATATATATAATATATATATATATATATATATTATATATATATAATATATATACATATATGTATATATATATATATGTATATATATATATATATATATATATATATATAATATATATATATATATATATATATATATATATATATATATGTACATATATATATACATATATTCAAAACACACATACATATATAAGTATATACATATATGTATATATATATATATATATATAATATATATATATATATATATATATATATGTACATATATATATACATATATTCAAAACACACACAATTCGGAGTCCCAAAATCTGCCGGTATTCCCAACGTGAGAGAACATGTCTGCTGAGTGACTGTCCCTTCACTCATCTTCCAGGGACCCGAAGCACAAACAGAAACGGGGCTTCAAGCCAACACAAAAACCAGAATAAAAATAAAAATAAAAACACACCATGCTGCAGTAATGCTGGTCCAGTCTTTTTACGAAGACACAAAAACAACAACAACAAAAATGGAAACTACAACCCTATCCAACAGTGCAACCACACCTCCAGCCAAAAATTGCTCCCTAAGCAGGAAAATTCTTTTTAGCCATGTTGAACATGGCAAAAGAGATACACAAAAACATTCTAGCCATCACTCAACACCATCATATGCTATTACCCCTGTGCACCAACTCCCCACATTGCTGTCACTAACAGACAAAAAAAATCCAAGCCCCCTGCAACAGTCAAAACCAGCCACTACACTATCCTCCACATTTCTACTCAATGCACAAGGTGTCAGCCCTTCCATCAATGCACAAAAATGGAAGTTCCAATTCATTGAAGTCTGGGTTGGTAACCATCCACACCACATCCCTTTTTTCATTCTCACAGAGACCCACCTTGACAACTCCCACTTGGAAGCCGAAGTGAGAGTGAAGAATTTCACAACCATCTGCGCGGATCGTGTCGACAGAAGGAAGGGTGGAACTGCCATTTTCCTGCATGATTCGTTTACGGCAGATGGAAATAGCATATTCTCCAACGGCTACAGTGAATGAGTCACCGTGCACAACAAAGCCAATGACATGACAGTAATTGGGCTCTATAGGCCGCCCCAAACACCCATACTGCGCTTTAAAGAATGCCCCAACAGTATTAAGTGCTGTATTCAACAGTGCCATTCTAGCAACCTACTCATGATGGGAGACTTCAATCTACCCTGTGTTGACTGGAGTACAAACTGTTTGAAACCAAGCACTCCCGCCTCAACCGCTGACAAAGAAGCAGTAGAGTCACTTTTCGACTTTATAAATGAGTTTTTCTTGTCCCAACTTGTCCTTGCACCAACATGACATCATAAGAACATTTTGGACCTAGTGTTTAGTAACCACACTAACACTATACATAACATTACAGCGGAAAAAACCCTTCTTTCAGACCATGACATGGTTCTCTGTAACATGAAATTCCACCAGCCGAAAGCTAATCCTAGTGACCTCCCTCCAGCCCACCCATTTGATAACATGGATCTCCATAATGCCAACTGGGATGCAATCAGGAACGAGCTATCACATGTTGACTGGTCCTTTACACATACACACATCTCCACCAACAATAAAACATCTTGGCAGATCTTTGTAGACACCGTCACAAACATATGTGCAAAACACTCCCCACCAAGACCTGTGAACAAAAGGTGCAGAATCCCCCAAAACAGAAAAAACTATTATCAGAAAAATAAAAAGAACAAACAAAAAAATTAACAAACTAAAATACTGCCAACAGCAACACATACATTCGACGGCTATCGCACTGCTTGAATCCAAAAAATATAACCTCCAACAATGCATGAAGACCCTTATCAATAACCTAAGATCAGCTGAGGAGAAGTGGGCCATTCAAAAAATCAAACTCAACCCCAAAGTGTTGTTTTCATTTGCGAGGAATAACAGGGTCACTGTCTCCATTGTTGGCCCTCTAATTGATGAAAATGGCACTCTCCAAGATAATGCCAAATCCATGGCTGAGATACTGCAGAAACAATACTGCTCTGTTTTCAGCAATCCTGATATGGCCGATCTGGGCTATATCAGTGATGTCAACCCCCAACACACTATATCGGACATAACGTTTGGTGCCCCTGATGTCTTAGCGGCGATAAACGAAATAAAACACAATTCAGCAGTAGGCCCCGATAGGTTCCCTGCTTGTGTCCTGAAGGTGTGTCGACACCAACTTGCATCTCCCCTTGCTAATCTGTGGAGAAACTCACTGGATGCTGGCTATATTCCTAAAAACATTCTGTCCCAGTCTGTTGTCCCAGTTTTCTAAAAGGGAAACAAGTCCCTTGCAGTGAACTACCGTCCGATCTCACTCACCTCTCATATCATCAAGGTATTTGAGAGGGTGGTGAGATCTCGAATAACCCAATTTCTGGAAAGCAACAGACGGCTGATCTCTAACCAACATGGGTTCCGTAATGGAAGGGACTGCCTAACGCAGCTCCTGCATCACTTTGATGACACTTTGAGAGCTTTGGGAGAGGGCTCCAACACCGATGTCATCTACCTTGATTTCAGCAAGGCCTTCGACAAGGTTGATCACAAGATCCTATTGAAAAACCTATCCAACATTGGTGTCTCTGGAAAGTTACTGAAATGGATCAAGTGTTTCCTGACAGACAGATCTCAACATAGTGTAGTTGAAGGGGTAAAATCAAGCCCAGCCAAAGTCAGTAGTGGCGTTCCGCAAGGCACTGTGCTGGGCCCACTTCTTTTCATCAATTACATTAATGACATTAATGACATCATCAAGCACAGCAACATAAAACACTTTGCAGATGATTCCAAGCTACAGAAGGTCATAAAGGAGCGAGTGACCGGACATGCCTTCAGTCAGATCTACTGGCTGTTATCCAATGGGCAGAAAAAAACAATATGCTGCTGAACGAGGATAAATTCGAGTTAATCCACTTTGGAAAAGAGGATGCCCTGAAACTCCCATACTCCCTTCCTTCAGGTGAAACTCTCGTGGCATCCAACAACATCAGAGCCTTGGGAGTAATTGTGGACAACAACATAAGCTGGGCCACTCATATAAACACCAAAGCTGACATGGCCCGAAGAAAGTGTTCCTGGATTCTCAGAACTTTCCAGTCGAGAGATATCCACACCATTATCCTTCCCTTCTCCACTTTTGCCCGACCCCACCTTGAATACTGTTGTCCACTGTGGTCTCCCCACACAAAACAATGTATCATAAAAGTTGAAGCACCTCAAAGGGCAATCACAAAAAAGATAGATGGCATGACAGGCCTCGACTATTGGGGTCGACTAGAAAAGCTAAAACTTCATTCTCTCCAACGTCGCCGTGAGCGCTACACCATCTGCATGATGTGGAAAATATTCCATCAGCATTGCCAAAATGATGTTGGCATCACCTTTAAGGTACATCCAAGGCTTGGGCCCCGTGCCATCCGCCCAAAACAAAAATCGCACTCTCATCTCATAACAACAATACGGCACAATTATTTCACCTTAATTGGCCCCGCTCTCTTTAACATTACACAAAACACATTAAAACAGAAACAGACCCTATAAGGTTCAAGAAGTCTTTGGACAGATTCCTTCAAGAAATCCCGGATAAACCCCCTACACCCGGATATGTCTCTGTAAACAATAACTCTCTACTTGAGTGGGCCATAGTGCCCAAATTCTGACTTGAAAGACTTCACCAGGTGGTGCTATTAAGTTAGACTTGGCCTGGGCCAATAATGGCCGAAACCTATAAAAGTATCAAAGTATCAAAGTATATGTATATACATATATGTATATATATTGTTTTTTTAATTTTTCCTTAGATTTCCGAATTGCTTCTGTTTGCGGTTGGAGCCCTGGCTGCTATTTCTAGTGGGTCGAACGGCCTATTGTAGCCGCTCCTCAATTGTTGTTCATTTTATTCATATTCTCTGACTATTTCCTCTTTCTCACTCGACGCTGCTGGCAAAATAAATTCTATTCAATTTTTTGCTACCCTAAATTGATAAATATATATATGTATGTATGTATGTATGTAGTATGTATGTAATATATATATATATATATATATATATATATATATATATATATATATATATATATATATATATATATAATTATATATATATATATATATATATATATATATATATATATACATATATGTATATATATATATATATATAATATATATATATATATATATACACACACATATATGTATATACATACATATGTATGTATGGTATTATATGTTTTGCCTTTGTGTCTCTATTTCTCTTACGCATAACCACTTGACAAATAACGTTGGGGTGTTTACGTCCTCGTAACTTAATGGCTCGGCAATAAAGTACTAGGCTTGCATGTCTCAATCATTTGACTGCGACCATGCTAGTGCACCGACGTTTTAAAGCCTAGTACCTAATATATCGGCCTTCAATTGCCAAACCGTTAAGTTATGGGGACGTAAACACACCAAAGTCAGTTGTCAACTGGTTGTGTGAAATAGAAACAGAGACACAAAGGCACACACAACCTACCACGGATTGTCACATCGAGACTTACTATGATCTATTTCCTTTCCTCCACCTCAATCTTTATTTGTATCACATCGAAACTTACAATGACTTAGTTTTTCCTCTCACACCGTCTCCGATGAAGGGATATTATTATATAATATCCTAGAAACAATTGTAAGATCTTCTATCTATAAATGCCCTAATATCTATACGGCCTTTTTTTTATTTCACTACACAAAAAATTCATATTTATATACATATATATACATATTGTGTATTCCCTTTTTTCAGAATCAAGTCCAGAAAAGGAGCCCCTATCTATCCAACAGAGACGAGTCAAAAACTCATGGAAAGGTAAATATATTCTATCGCCAATATGCAATATTGTTAGAGTTGGTGAAATATAGAGTCCTACAATGTGGTTATAATCTAAGCTTTATATTCTACTAGCAGTATCGCCCGGCGTTGCTCGGGTTTGTAAGGGAAATAACTATATAAGCATTTTTAGAGAGTTACTTCCTTTATAGATGCCAATTCGGGCTTTCTTAGCCATTTCTGTTTTGGTGTCTTCAAGCCAAGAAGTCGTTGTTCTAAAAGAACGCTGGTCTCCTTGACAACGCATTACGACGTTGATTTCCTTACACTCCCTTCCCCACAGCTTCACGAGGGAGGGAAGAAGGGGGAGAAGGAAACACAGGTGCAGGTGTGAGCGTGGACGCCAACTCCGCCGCCATCGACACACGAAAAATTATGCATTAAAATGGAATAAAAAATGATGTTAAATTATTTTTAAAATCGTAGACTCATCGTAGACGCGCGCTAATAGCCAGACGGGCTCGATATGAATCACGACTATAAGATACCCGAATTTGGTTAAACTGCACCGCAAAATGTGGGAGGAGTTAGGAATCTAAATCGTAGGAGACAGACACTCACACAACTACAGTTTTATATATATAGATTACATTCTCTTCTGTGTACATTTTTTTTTATCTAACTATTCGTTTGTTCACCTATACCAATCTAAGCACCACCGAACCGCATTGTTTTATCAGCCCTCCACAGAGTTCGTCTTTGGGTTACGCTCCACCACTTCTGAGTCATTTTTTTTTTGTTTCTTCCTTCTCAGACGCTTCCCTCAAACGTACCTCAAACTTTCTTGTCTACGATAGCCACGTCTTGCCTCGAATCTATTCTCTGTCCCCGTCTTTGCTGTCACACCTGTCCATTTTTTTCTCTATCACCACATTCGTAACCGAAAGAATAGTTAGTCTGGCCAGCGGAAATCTTCAGATACATCCGATATATTACTGGTCTGCAGCTACTTAACATTTTCCCACGGAGAACCATACTTTCCATCATGCGTTTGTCTTTTGTATGGCCTACAACATCAGATGTCACGACTCCTGCTTCCAAAGGGAATGGAATTTCATCTTCTTTCTGAGACATGAAACGCATTTAGACTTAAATTTTCTAGCTTCTGTTTAGGAGACCTTTACCCTCAATATGTGCCGTTCTCACGCTATGCTGTTTCTTTGCTCTTCTCTCTCCTTTTCACCTGGTTGTCCACCTCCTTTCCATCCAAACAAACGCTTCACCTCTGTTATCTAATGTATTTACAAAGCCATCTCACTCACATATTCTTAAGCGCCCCAAACAAAGACATTCGACCCTGACATTTCTACATTCCACAGTTTTGCGAGATATTAAATACTGGTGGGCCTTTGAACCACAAACTCTTTTAGTATCTATTTCTGACACTAGACGGGTTTGGTACTTACTTCTCTATGATCTACCATGTGTATGCCACCTCATATTTTACTCGTCGTCACTCCAGGGAGTAGAAGATGAACTGTAACAGTCTCTCCCTGTAGTTCAAGTGTTATATAGATACAATTATCCTGGTTTAAAACCTCACTATTTCCTCAAATCAGCTATTACTTTGATTCTGTGGGTTGATCGCAGTTGAGAATAGAAGACCAGAAGACTTAGGACAAATGTCTTTTATAAAACCAACATATTTTTCTGGTCACCTGTTCTGAAATTCTCAGATTCCACCCGGTCATTTGTCAGCGCATTGCCACCGTCTTGCTAATATTTACACTAAACGGGGCGCCGTTACGCACATCAAGTCAGCAGATCACATGTTGCATTTCAGTGAGGGTTGCTGCACCACTTGGAGCAAAATATCTTGTTTGCTACATGTTGATTGATAGCAAAGTTTTTGGAGTTTACCTACAATAACTTACCGATTTACATTCTATACAAGATTAGCATATCTATCAATCTCTCTATCTCTCTATCAATCTATCTATCTATCTATCTATCTTTCTATCTATCTATCTATCTATCTATCTATCTATCTATCTATCTTATCTATCTATCTATATATCTATCTATCTATCTATCTATCTATCTATCTATATATCTGTCTGTCAGTCTGTCTCTCTCTGTCTCTCTCTCTCTCTATCTAACTATCTATCTTTGTTTCTGCATGTCTGTTTGTATGTCTGCCTGTGTATCTGCCTGTCTATGTGTCTATCGGTCTATCTCTCTCACTATCTGTTTATCTGCCTTGTTGTCTCTGTCTATCTCTATCTCTCTTTCTCTCCCTCTCACTATCTGTCTGCCTTCTTGTCTTTGTCCCTCTGTGTCTTCTTTTCTCTCTCTCTCACTGTCTCTCTTTTTGTCTCTCTCTCTCTCTCCACATATGCTTGTGTGTGTTTGTGCGTTTATATGAGTGTGTGTATATGTGAATCTGAGATAAAAATGAGTTTCATATTTACAATATATTGAGTATTTTATTTCCAGGCTTCCTGCAAGGGATCTACAAATCTAAGAGAGGTGCGTAATTTCTTCTTTATAAACCAATCTTATCAACTCTCAAGTCTTCCAGCAATATGAAAGCACTAAAATGCTACCGAAATTCAAATCTAATGTTAACATTGTAACTTTAAAGTTAGGGTTTTAATATCACTGACAACGGCTGGTAGTGTCAGCCTTTAATCGCATCAACAGGGCTATACTCTTCGAAACGATATCACTGGCCGTACTTAACCCCAAACCCGAATCATCGAGTAGTCATTATAATTTGAGCCCTGGAGTGGATGCAATAAACTATTCACTCCACTCAAAATTTCGGGCCTTCTGCCTTTATTAGAAAGACTTTTAGAAAGACTTGTGTTTTATCTGAGCTAAAATTGCGAATGCGATATTCGTGACTTTTTGTCGGTTACGATCCCTGAAACAGCCTAGTCGTAAAATTAGGTGGTTTTGCTCAATAAATACTCAGAACGCCCGGTCTGGTAATCGAAGCCGCGGTCCTACGCTGCGAGTCCCCTGCTCAAACTACTGAGCCATTGCGCCTCCGAAATAATGTTATAGATATGTACATTCACACACCTGTCTCCGTACCATGATTCAATTACGTTACTTCTCTGTATGCGTACATGTGCAGGTGTGCGTGTGTTTGTATATGTGTGCGTGAGTGTGTGTGCGTTTGTTTGTTTCCAGGTGTGGGAATCAAAATATTCTGGCAACTAACCCAGTAGCATTCCGGGATGAATTTGTTGAGTAGTATACTCAGAAGAAATACTCCACCAACCACTTACTAAAATAATCAAATTACGTTTAACTAAAGGCAGTGATGATATTGAAGCATTTTTGTAGGTTTTGAAACTAAATCATAATCACATGACTAGATTTACAGATTTGATTCTATTGAAATAATTTTAAAGTTAACAATGTATAAAATGTCATTAAAGCCTTTTACTATACAAGGTTAACTAAATGCATTACTGTTTTGCTTTCTTCAGATGTTGCCCGATGCCTTATTCCTCGTCCAGGCTCTTTTTATATTCATGATACTTATATAAATAAATATTGCCTTACAACTATTATATTTTGCAGTTTCTTTGTTATTGACCGGTTTCTTTATGTCTGAAAAATAGTAAATCGCTGACATTTTTAATCTTATTGTTTGAAAATTGATTCACACTTGATTATTATATTGATGTCATAATACAGTGTACATTTTAATATATGATTCTTACTTAAGGCTTCGAGCTATCAGAATCGTTAACATGTCTGACAAAATTCTTAGCATCATTTCTTCTGTCTCAACGTTTTGATTTCATAGTACCGAGGTCGACGTAGCACCGAGGTCGACGTAGCACCGAGGTCGACGTAGCCATTCATAATTGCAGAGTCAAACACTGGAGTCGGTGAAACAAATTATTGTTCATCTCGATACTTTTAAAGTTTAATTTAAATGGGAATATGTTAACTCGTTGCACATATATACACATATTGTTATAAGATGAAAAGGAACGATACAGGTACATTTAAAATAAATAAATGCAGCCTTCATTCAGAAAGGCTGTGCTATTTCAAGATAGTCTTTGAGTTTTCACTGGATTTATCCGTCCTTTTAATATGCCTCCGTTGTGCAGTACACTGAAATCACGTGGTCCGGCATACCCGGCGCCCAAACCAAACGATGGTATCATGTTATGTTTGAGTTTGTGCGTTTATGTAGCTGGTGTCTCTATGAAAATATCACATTAAGGTGGAAAAAAAT
>NC_043011.1:66417713-66452713 GCF_006345805.1 Octopus sinensis | reverse complement strand
CTGTTCTTTTAGAGTCATCTTTTTTAAAAGAATTATATGCTATATTTGGCTTTCTATTTCCCCTTCTATTCTCATCCATCTTTCTGGTATTACACATTCTAATACAATCGTTAACTAACTAGGACACTATTTAACATTCATGTTTATGATTCTTAAACAAAATGATTTCAGAAATAATTTGTACGAGATTATGCTCAATACGTGGTAAAGAGAGGGAGACTAACGGATTAGAGGAAAGAAATTAAATAAACGAGGAGATAATGTGATGAAGGAAACAGAATATATACATTACAAATGGAAAAATATATATTAAGTGACAGTCTGCGTTTTGTATACTGATAGAGAGTATAAGCATAGATGTATGTATGGTTTAAGAAATGGATGAGCTGATATAGAGATGGAGTGGAGGTTTAGATAGGTAACTGAACACATTAGTACGTAAGAGGAACGCTGTATACCTAGAAAGGGAAGTACGTATTGATAGGTGATTACTGATATCTCACACACTGCGAAAGAGTTAATTTGCTTTACTACAAATAGCTGGAATCAGTGAATTTATATGTACAACACATGCGTTCGTACATATAAACTTTCACGAAACGCACACGTCTGATAATAACCAGTTTACATTACCACAGACGAGGTAAAATGGAAAAGAAAAATAATGGATTTGATGTAAGTTGTCACTCTTATCTATGATTTACATTCAATTCTTTTACACCAGGATCACCGAAAATATATATACTCTCACGCATGAAATACAACCACCGGAACAACTGCGAACACAATACGTGTACGTTCGATTTTGTTTATGTGTGTGTATATATATATAAATATATATATTCATATGCCTATACATACAACAGTAGATACATGCATGCCAACATGCACATCCATAAACGCACACACCAACATACATACACGTATATATATATACTCTTTTACTCTTTTACTTGTTTCAGTCATTTGACTGCGGCCATGCTGGAGCACCGCCTTTAATCGAGCAACTCGACCCCAGGACTTAATCTTTTGTAAGCCCAGTACTTATTCTATCGGTCTCTTTTTGCCGAACCGCTAAGTAACAGGGACATAAACACACCAGCATCGGTTGTCAAACAATGCTAGGGACACACACACAAACACACACACGCATATATATATATACATATATACGACGGGCTTCTTTCAGTTTCCGTCTACCAAATCCACTCACAAGGCTTTGGTCGGCCCGAGGCTATAGCAGAAGACACATGGCCAAGGTGCCACGCAGTGGGACTGAACCCGAAACCATGCGGTTGGTAAACAAGCTACTTACCACACAGCCACTCCTTATATCGATATAAGACACACACACACACACACCACACACACACACACACACATATATATATATATATATATATATATATATATATATATATATATATATATATATATATATACATACAGTATGGGTGGCTAATTAGCAATTTTACAGCTTAAAGTCATACTCTTGATCACTAGTGTGTATAAATAGCATTAATCAGCACCCGTGTTGCTAAAAATAAGGGTCAAAACAAATCATAGTCACAAAATCACTTGAGCTTATATATATATATATATATATATATATATATATATATATATATATATATATATATATATATATATATATATATATATATATTATATATATATTATTTATTCTCTAACTCGTTTTAGTCGTGTAACTGCGGCCATGGTGTAGTACTGACGTTAGTCGAAGAAATGAATCCCCAAACTTATTCTATCGGTTTCTTATACCGGACGTAAACACACCGATATCAAAATTGGCCAAAATTGGTACTGAGTATGGGAGAAGTTTTTTGAAAAAATCGTCATTATTTTGAAATTGTTTATTTTCTTCTACCGAAAATGAGTCCTCTATTATTTTTAAGCGCGTAGTGAAAAAAAAAGAAAGAAAGAAAGAAAAATGGATAACGTGAGTCCGGAAGGCTCGGGGGAGTCATGAATTTTCAATCCGTTTATTCTCCTAAATTGCTTATCGTATTATTTGCAAGGGTATAATGAAAAACATTTGAAAAATCCCTTCATAATTCATCCTATACGTCTGTGTTAATTCCCAAACTCTGTCAAGTCATTATATTATAAATATCACCCAGCAACGTCGGGTCTAGTTTATATATACACACATGCATATGTACATAGAAGGAGGGCGTAATTTCATGAGGGATTTTATAATACTCCCATTCGTTTATTCTCTGCTATGTGCATCAATACATCGCAGCAAGATGTCCCATTATCTCCTATATTATAATGGTAATAACTATAACGTAACCTTAAATAATAGCATATTGGTTAGTTAGCATCAACTTTGAATGTTTGAACCAGTCAGAATTGAAATCTCATTTTTTTGTTGCGAAGAGGATTGATGGCAATTTTAATGGATTCAATTTTTAATGGCCAAGGGGACCTGTCGATTAGATCGATCCCAGTACGCAAGTGTACTTAATTTATCGACCCCGAAAGGATAAAAGGCAAAGTCGACCTCGGCGGAAGTGACAACATCTATTTAGTACATTTGTTCGGGAATTATGACCAGCAGATTTTATGGATTTTCGATATGGGAAATGTTTGCAACTTTCTACGTCTATAGACAACTATTGTTCCTGTAAGTTGTTTGTTATAAATTCTACACTCTGCTCCATGCTTACTGACTTCCTATGCTTTAATCTTTCAACAATACTTGGTGGTCCAAAATAATGCTTGTAATTTGATTCTGTTATCGGATAGCACCACCTTCCGTCTTCAGGGAGGAACATTACATTTGAGGTGTCGACAGCATGGAGATTAAAGTTTTATATATATATATATATATATATATATGTGTGTGTGTGTGTGTGTGTGTGTGTGTGTGTGTGTGTGTGTGTGTGTGTGTGCGTGTGTGTGTGTGTGTGTGTGTGAGTGTTTGTGCGTTTGTATCTATATATATATATTGAACAATATATATATAAGAACACAACGCATCAACCGCTCCAGGAACCGAAACCACAACATTACGACCATGAGTTCAACACTCTAACCACTAAGCCACGCGCCCCACTACACACACACACACACACACACACACACACAATATATATATATACGTATATATACGTATTTATATATATATATACATATACGTTTAAATATATATATATATGTGTGTGTGTGTGTGTGTGTGTGTGTGTGTAGTGGGGCGCGTGGCTTAGTGTTGAACTCATGGTCGTAATGTTGTGGTTTCGGTTCCTGGAGCGTTTGATGCGTTGTATTCTTGACCAAAACACTTCATTTCACGTTGCTCCAGTCCACTCACCTGGCAAAAATGAGTAATCCTGAGACGGACTGGCGTCCCGTCCAGGTGGGGAGTTTATACGCCAATAAAACGGGGAAACCGGCCGTTATGAGCCTGGCATGGCTCAAGAAGGAACATTTATATATATATCTTTTATGATTTACCTGCTTGTGTCCTTGGCCTGAGTCCCTGCTGGGACCTGGCATGGAAAGTTTTAGCCGAATAAAACGCCCGAGTAATTACTTTTTAAATCTCGAACTCATTCTCTGTGTTTTATCGCCGAGCTAGGTTAGGTGACTTTAAACATGCAGTTTATAGAAGGACACACGTATGCATAACTCATACATATGTAAATATACACAACAAACGCACAGACATATACGAATATTGATGATGTTCTTCCTCCCAGTTTCCACAAAACAGATTTCAGTAACGAAGCATCGGTCAACCTGGATACATAGAGAAATATGTTTGCTGCAGTTCCATAAACTGGGAGTGAACTAGAAATCATGTGATTGCAAAACAACCTCTTCAACTACAAAACCAAACCAGAGAAAATTAGAAAATGAAAACTATATCCATCGGATGCTGAAACTTATCATGATTTGGAGACGTTCGTAACAATATCATGGGAATTACCAGAATCTAATTTTCAGACAAAGGAGACACTTAGAGATCCATGTATCTCTCTCTCTCTCTCTCTCTCTCTCTCTCTCTCTCTCTCTCATATGAAATTATACAGACATTGATATTATGACAGGCACGTAATGATATGGTTTCTGGCCAGAATTAAGTATTATCGTCTACGTTATATATTATGTTGATAGAAAACAAATACTTATTTTTTTAATAAAAAAACAACTTTAAGTAATAGGCAATCTTATTTTTAAATTCTAGGCGTCACCACACATGAGGATTGCAATGCATTAGCACGAAAGGTTTGTCATAATAGTTTTGATGTTTTCAGAGGAAGTGACCATAACTTCTGCAGGTATATATATCTTACTGCTACTATTAATATAATTAATATTTTCAAAATTATTCACACACACGCACACACACACATGCATACACTCAGGGACCCCCCCGCACACGTGCACTCATACATGCAGCACATATTGTTATATATATATATATATATATTGGAAGAAATGAGGTACTCAGAAATCTGGATGGTTCTATATTCACAGATATTTATTAGTATGTTACATGTTTTTATAAATCCTATATCATATCATAGCGCTTTCGTCCACTCTAGTGGAGTTTTTAAACTGAAATAGTTCAATCTGAAAACTCCACAAGAGTGGACGAAAGCGCTATTATATGATATATTATTTATAAAAATATGTAACATACTAATAAATATCTGTAAATATAAAACCATCCAGATTTCTGTGGACCTCATTTCTTCTAATATATAATGCCTGAACACCATCTCCGGGCCATCTAATATATATATATATTATAGAAGGAAATTCATGCAAGAGGGGTGGAGTGTGCGACCAAACAAAGATGAAATTATTAAATGGTTTAAGGAAGAGAGTTTGTGCCAAAACTATCATCTAGGTAGACAAAAATATTGGTAGAGTTGGGAGACATTATCTTTCCCAAGTCTACCGCAATCTTTCGACCACATCGAGAACGTAACATTCTTGGTCAGTCTTTAGATGAGAGAAATGGCTTTGTCGTCATGGTAACCCTACTTGAAACGTCCTTCTCTTTAGTATGACGTGAGTATACTGAGTTAGTTTTGTTTCAAATACGTCAATTTTTGCTTACATTTTCGCTCTCTAAAGGGTTTGGTACATTATCTACGTATGTTTTGTTTCGGAATGGGCATGTGCTGTTTCTCATGCTGTGCGCGCCTATTGTGAGATCTGTATATATTACAGTAGAGGCTATTTTAGTGTTTTGAAGATAAAAATTCTAGAATCTGAGGAGGTACATCCCAGATTATCTAATTTTTCCGGTTAGGTTATCTGTTGGAAATTTCTCATACCCTCAGTAGGAACTTAAACTTTCATATCATAGCACAGCTGAATGAATAAAAGATTGTGAAAAAACTGACCGACATAAAAGATGCGTCCGGAGAATTCGTGAGAATTGCTCACTAGATTTAAAATGCATTTGGTAATTCTGTCGTATACAACGCTACAGTAGAAGCAAATGTCAGCGATAGACCGAAATATTCAATCACACCACTTCGTCATCAAACAAAAATCGATTTTTACTGAGCAAACATTATTTTGTCATCTGGAATGAAATTGTACCAGCGTTGTCAAAATTTATCTAGCTGTCATTTAAGGTCAGTCACCTTGGACCCTTCATTTTCTGGCCGCTGTAGAGAAAAGAGGAAACATGCAGGTACATGGAAGTTCATTTAAATATGTCATGTGACATTCCATTTCTTCAAAGATTTTGCCTCTTTTCTTATTAATGACAGTGTCCTTCAACCTTGGGTGTTCAGATTAGATATGTGCTAAAATCGTGTCCTTATTATGTACAGACTCATCCCAAAAGATCATACAATTGCTACCACTTTTCACCTTTTTCATGGCGCTCTATCATAGCCAGTTTATCTTCTAGCGTTATACCATGACGCTTAGCACTTTCAGTATGAATTTTCTTAGGAGCCATGGGGGACAAATGCATGAGAATGAGATAGTTGCCGATTAACAGACGCAAACAAATCTGTATTCAAAACAATCGCAGTAATCTCGAGTGACAACGACGCCTAACGGCAGATATTGGAAATACAGTGCAATATGAGTTCCGAAAGACCGATAAATAAGAAAACACAGCTCATTTCATGAATTCATGCAATAAACTACACTACCTCATGGTGTGTTTCTTAACATTTACTGTACGTATTTTAGTATCATTTTATATGCTTTTATTCTTATTTACTGTACATTAACATAATTTTATATGCCTTTAACGGTTTTATATATCTGTGGCGGACAGACTTAAAGTCGAAGAAAATGACTTAAATTTTATTTCTTTTCCATACATTATTTTTGAAAAGCGACGTATAATTGAGAAGGACTTTAATCGAAACAGCTGAAGTCGAGGTAAACTTGTAGTTGTTTCTAAAACTATTTTCTGATAACAATTTACTTTTAGCAATCGACAGTTATTCATTTCCTGTTTTATGGGAAAAAACGAACACTGTACCAGATATTTCTCACTCCTCAGTTATGTCTTATGCGGGGTAGGTGTTTCTTTTCTTACTTCTCTACTCTAAATTACAGAAAGGCTGTTAATCACTTAAATAAAAGGTATATAACTTTGGTAAATTGATTTGTATGGCCACGAGTGATTCGGGTTCGTATTGAGTTGATATAAAGCGATTGCTGGTTTTTCGAGACCGACAATTTTGTGGAAGATTGGCCGCCGGTCAAGTCTCTATATAAGGCGGTTTTCACGGTGTAAGTTTTTCATTTCTTCATGCATTTAATGGCTTTAAACGGTAAATGCATGCAACAACTCTAGTAGGGACGGTTAAAATCCTAGAGGATACACATTAATGATAACACTGAAGAAAGCGGAACTATAGGTGTAGCAATTTCAAAGCCTTTGCTTTCTGACTACCACCAATATATATATATATATTATATATATATATATATATATATATATATATAATATATATATATATATATATATAAATGAAAGAATGGAGTTGAACGACGATTTAACAAAATTCCTTTATTCTCGACATATGTTTCGAAGGCTGCATATTCCTAATTTCGAAGGAATAAGGGGTGCATTATGCCGCCTTCTCATCAGGAAAAACAAGGAACTTATGTCAGCATCAAGATGAACAAAAACTATTAGATGACTGCCCACATGGAGCCCATAGCGATAATGAGTGTCTCTTTAAAATATTCCGTTAGAAGCAGTGACGTCAAAAATGGTTGAATATAGAAGATTCTAGAAAGTTCAAGTGTTCAAACAAGGTTGGAGGGGAGAGATCTAAGAATAGGAAGGTGATAGGGTGCAAGTCATATGAATGGTGATTTGTTGTTTGCTTGTGTGATTGAGCGCCTATGTGTGTGTATGTATATAACTGCATTCGTGTCTATGTGTGTGTATGTGTGTGCGTGATTGTGTGTGTGGTTGGGTAGATGCCAAAAACAAACAGTGGTGAAGTGACAGGTTTGTGTCTGTGTGTTTGATTGTGTTTACGATAGAGAGAGGGAGAGAAAGAGAGAGAGGAGGGCGAGGTAGAGAGACAAAGGTAAAACATACCTCAACGAATTTGGTAGTAGTCCTTTATGAGTATAAAAATTTTATCTATGGGGGAAATGTATAAATGGAACCAAATTATTAAAATTCAAGGAGGTTATCTATATTAATCATCATTCATATGAGTGAAAGGTATGTTTCTGCCAGTGCATGCACCTGTAGAATTTTTCAACCATTGTATTTACTAACAGGAATTTGGCGAACAATATATGGAAAAGTTCGGAAGTACAGACGCCAAAAAATTTTCTGCCCTTATCAAACGGAAAGGATACAGACAATATGGACCATTCCAGCTTGAAAGTTATATTGCTGTCCTTAAGACGCCAAACTAATTTAATTAGTCCTGTGCTTTGTTGTTTTCTCTTATCTCGGAAAGTTGAATAATGATTGGAGATCCTCTGGGCTAATTTAGAAGTAGTTGCCCCAATGTAGAAGAAGACATCGGTACCGGAAGAAATATTACGCTGGTAAATGGAATACATCACTCCCATAGACAAATATTTATACTCATAAAGGACTACTACCAAATTCGTTGAGGTATGTTTTACCTTTGTCTCTCTACCTCGCCCTCCTCTCTCTCTCTCTCCCTCTCTCTATCGTAAGTACAATCAAACACACAGACACAAACCTGTCACTTCACCACTGTTTGTTTTTGGCATCTACCCAACCACACACACAATCACGCACACACATACACACACATAGACACGAATGCAGTTATATACATACACACACATAGGCGCTCAATCACACAAGCAAACAACAAATCACCATTCATATGACTTGCACCCTATCACCTTCCTATTCTTAGATCTCTCCCCTCCAACCTTGTTTGAACACTTGAACTTTCTAGAATCTTCTACATTCAACCATTTTTGACGTCACTGCTTCTAACGGAATATTTTAAAGAGACACTCATTATTGCTATGGGCTCCGTGTGGGCAGTCATCTCATAGTTTTTGTTCATCTTGATGCTGACATAAGTTCCTTGTTTTTCCTGATGAGAAGGCGACATAATGCACCCCTTATTCCTTCGAAATTAGGAATATGCAACCTTCGAAACATATGTCGAGAATAAAGGAATTTTGTTAAATCGTCGTTCAACTCCATTCTTTCATTTATTTGTATTTAAAAAACACACAAATTTCCACACGAAAGCACGTGATCTCTGCCATTGCCATGTAGCTTCAACCGTGTTTTTCTAACGTGAATTTGCTACCCAGGTATCGGTTAACAAAATTATCCATACTAAGATAATTCATTCAACTACCTAAATATATATATATATTATATATATATATATATATATAATATATATATATATAATATATATATATATATATATATATATAATTTTCCCCAATGGAATTTTTAAAACCGCTGAGTAGATGAAGGGAGGTCATCGATAAAGATAGGAATTCTCTACAGGATAACATTTTATTAAAATGTAAAATCAGATCACTTCCTTTGTGTAAAATTCGGACATTAATGATGTGATGGCATGCATATATATATGTGTGTGTGTGTGTGTGGAGGCGCAGTGACCCAGTGGTTAGGGCAGCGGACTCGCGGTCGTAGGATCGCGGTTTCGATTCCCAGACCGGGCTTTGTGAGTGTTTATTGAGCGAAAACACCTAAAAAGCTCCACGACGGTCCGGCAGGGGGGGGTAATCCATGCAGTACTCTTTCACCACTCTTTCTCCTACTCTTCCTTCAGTTGGCCTGCTCGCTTAGCCAGCGGGGTGGCGTCATTCGAAGGCTAAAACAATGCGAACGCATTTTGACCAGCGATGTGTAACAACATCTGATGATCTGGTCGGTCACGTGATCACGTGATATATATATATATAATATATATATATATATTATATATATATATAATATATATATATATATATATATATATATATATATAATATATATATATATATATACATACATATGCACGTGTGTGTTTGCGCACACTCACATACACATATTTTGTACATTTCCTTTCAGGTCGGAGCAAATGAAGGTCTACATGTTGGAGAACCGCGCAGGAGACGTTCGGTAATGCATATTTTCTTTTTAATGAGGATAGAGCTGGTGAAATCCTAAATACGTGTAAGTGTATGTAGTGTGCAAGCAATAACATGAGTCATACGATCTTCACAGGCAAAGAACACTGGTATGCGTAACTCATCGTGTATGTGTAGTAGCTGCTGGTTTCTGATGCATAACATAATTGTTGTAAAGATGGTAGACATCATATTCGCATAAACGAGGATATATAAAATTTAAGTGGGCACATGGATGGGGAAAAGGAGGTTGTATGATTACAATCTAGCGACACTAATAAGATTACAATAGGTGGAAACTGTAATAAAAATATTCAGCATGATAATTATATTGCATTATGGAATGGGTTCTTGGAATGAGAGAGAATATCATTGATTCTGAAGATGAGGTACGTTTCTTACATGAATACTGGCATAGCATCTTATTCTCCTTAACCTCTAAGGTCTCTAACTGCTAGAAGAGGATTGAAGGTATTCTGTATGGAAGTATCGATAGTGATAGAAAACTCTAGGTTCAAGGTCTGAAAGTTAGAGAAAGTATCATAGCAAACTTATTCGGAAGCGAAACTCCTGTGATGAAATGTTCTCATGTACAGTGTCATTAAAACTCTAATTCTAGTGAAACAAATGCATCAACCGTTTCTAAATGTAAGACTGTATCCTGTTTTGTCGAAACAGAAAATGGTTTTATGCGAATACCATTTTATTAATTAAAATATTTTCTACAATATACATAAGTTGATTGAAGGTGAGAGATGTACAGAGATAGTGATAGTAAAGTCTGTGTTTACAGTGAGTTTAGAGTGCAAGTATGTATCAGGGAAGGTCCGTTGTATTCCCACTCATCTTTCACATATGGCTTCTCTATATGGTGGATTTTGAGACCATTACCCTCGAGTACCCTACGGACAAAATACTTAGCTTTATGGCATAGATTATAGGCCATTTATAGAAGAAATTCAACCCATAGAAACAACGCTGAGAATGAAGAATTTCTGAGTGTAATCTTAGCATTAACTATGCACTTTTTTTAGATGAATTGAGGGAGGACTCTGATACTCTCGTGGAAAGAGTCATGCAGTGTGTGCAGGAAAACAGCTGATAATAATTCGTTAGATTACACGTAATATGATCACCGTTGCACAAGATTTGTAATGTAATCAAATGCAGAGCAACAATGAGTAAGCAATGAACATTCCAGGAATTTTTGGCATTTTCAGGAGAGACATTTATTAATTTCAAATTAGAAATACACCAAACCCTTTCAAAGTAATATCCACTAATTTTAAGGCACTTGTTACAATTAACGGTATTGAACCAGTGAAAGGTGCATTAAACATATTTTGCGTATATTCAAATCTTCACAGGGGGTTATTCTGTGTGCAGTTGCCACACTAACTCCAAACTGCATCTTTATTATCTTTATAGGCATACAACAGTCTTCACCGAGAAACATTTCGCCGTTCATCTCACGCAGGCATATTTTACCCTTGATCTCTCACCGACCCTGCACTTCGCATTTTAAAGTTCATTTTCTTGTCATCTTTAGCTCCTTCATCTAGACATTTCATTGTTAATTGTTTTACACTCCTCACTTGAAGTGCTCAAATACATCAGATTTATTGCGGCTCACCAGTTGCTTAACTTTTTTGCACCAACGACCACACATTTCATTAAATCTCCATCTTTAACTTGACCTAGGATAACGGATATCTTGATTTCCGCTACCACAGTGAACAGGATTTCATCCTTGTAAAATGTATAAGCCCAACCTGTTCAAATCACCAGCTTTCGTTTAATCAGTATCTGCTTCCATACGACTGCTATATGCACCGTCTTCATAATACTTTATCTCCTTGCTCTATCTCATAGTTTTTTTTTCTTCTTTCCACCCTTTCATACTCTCCCTTTCATTCTTATTTATGTATTTTTAATTTTGTAATGTATTCTGTAACTGCTTCCTTCAACAGACAACATCACTCCTGCCTCTTTCAGTGATCGTTCCTGTTTTTTCTAATTAAAACATTAAAAGCGTTAAACCATACGCATCGTTCTTTGAAGTTGACTCTTCACAACATAATTTCTTAACTCTTCACTTGCAATCTGTCTTATCAAATAATCAGTCAAACAATCAATCAATCAATCAATCAACCATCAAACCAATCTCTCTCTCACTCTACCTACCTATCTATCTATTTGTCTGCCTGTTTACCTGTCCATCTATCTATCTATCTATCTATCTATCTATCTATCTATCTATCTATCTATCTATCTATCTATCTATCTATCTATCTATCTAAGCACACACAGAGGCACATATACACAGTAAATATATATGCATATATGTATACACAGGCGTTCAACAAAATAATGGAAACACCTTAAAATTTCAAACTTATTTATTTTAATATGGTGTAGGACCGCCTTTGCAGAAATTACAGCTTGAATTCTATGGACTCGTACAATGTTTGAATTTTTTCGGAAGGGATTTTTGTCCGGTCTTCAGTTAAACAGTCTCCAGCTCTTGTAGTGATGATAGAAGAGTGTATCGACACCATACTTGGTTTTTCTTTTTATAATGCACCAGAAATGTTCGATAATATTGCGATCTGGGGACTGTGGTTGCCGGATAAGATGTTCAACCTCACTAGGATGTTCCTCGTGTCATTTAGCAACAAACGTACCTGTATCAATTTGCGCATTATCATCCTGAAAGATTGTGTTTCTCTCCAGAAACAGTTCCGCAACAATATGATGAATTTCATCAGATAAAATGCTTAATTAGACTTCACTATTAATTCTGCCACGATGGGTAACCACTGAGCCGACGGATTTCCAAGATATAGCCCCCGGATCATCACAGATGAAGAGGCAGTGCAGTTCCAAACCAGGCGGGAAAATTATGACCACTAAATCCATTCCGATCGACCCCACAGGCCGACATAAGTCCGATGGCTATGAAACCACCCTTTCGAAATGAAGAATCGAATACCGCAGCTCATAGTAGAGAACTTTTTGCCCACTCAAGATCGGCAATAATATATGGCAAGGCTGAATCCACCTGTGATACAGGCATAAACCGCCTAAAAGATGACATTAATTTTGTTTCCGTTTTGGTTGGAAAATTGTTCTCTGTGAACGAAAATGTCAGTGTTCTTAAGGTCGCTCGGCTAGGAAGATTCCAAGCGAACCCAACCGCAGATACTAGACCACGCCCAATAAGGGTAATCTTTTCTTCTGATCGGGAGGCTTCAGTCTTTCTGAACAGAGCTCAGACGCATGCCTGGGAAGACCCCAATATGGGTTTTCGCGAGGAATACTCACTAAGAGAGAGAATTCGCCGGAGGAACCTGATATCCGAGCTAAAGATGAGGAAACAAATGGGAGAGAAGGGTTTACGAATCCAAGATGAACAGATAATCAAGTCCTACCTCTGGTCCCATGCTGTAGTGCTGACAGGGAAAGTGATGTGAGGGCAAATCGAAGTGAAGTTGATACCCTCGTCAACGATGCTATCTCTGATGCCCTTTATTCTGCTTGTTCCCCAACTCCCGCCCCTCAGACTTCACAGCTCAGCATCGTCTACACCAACTCGTGCTCCTTATTCCCAAAGTTCAGTGAACTATTTACACTGGCCCTACGCGACTCCCCTGATGTGATAGCTATCACCGAGACTTGGCTGACTCCAGCAGTAAAGGACTCAGAGATCCACCTGCAGGGCTACGTCCTTTTCAGATGTGACAGAGGAAAAAGGCGAGGTGGAGGTGTTGCTGTGTATGTTAAGTCTGAGCACAAACCGTCCTGCGGTATTCTACCCACTAATGCTCAACCTACAACCAAATTCGATGCCGTCTATTGCAAGCTGAGCCTATCTGAGTTTTGCCTGCCCGTGTTGGCTGTCTACAGGCCGCCTCTAGCCGACCCCCAGGACGATGCTCATCTACTCGAAGCGATAACATTCGTTTCAGCTTCGCATGACTGCTTGGTACTAGGCGACTTCAACGCTCCCACGATCGATTGGCTCGCATCAATTTGTACAACATCTTCCCGGTTCGGCCAGGCCCTTCTTGACGTGGCTGAAGATTGTTTTCTATGGCAACATGTTGAATATCCGACAAGGCATCGGTCTGGGCAGCAGCCATCTATGCTAGATCTGGTATTCTCCCGCTATCCAAGATCAGTGTCAGACGTATCTATGTGCGCCCCTCTTGCCAAGAGTGATCATGCGGTCCTGAAGTTCGTCATGCACACAACTTTTTCCACGCCCACGATTACTTCGCTGCCACGTAGAGTCTTCTCTGCAATTAATCTTGAAATTCTAACCGAGGCTTCCGCGCTTCTGGACTGGCATTCCCTGATGACGTTGTCCTCAGTTGACGAACTATGGTCATCCCTCAAAGCATATGTAATCTGTTTGACTGACCAGGCAGTTCCCGTTGGACTTCCCAAGAGGAAGAAACACAAGCCCTGGGTGACGAAGAAGGTTAAACGAGAACGTCGACTCAGAGATATTGCTTGGGCTGAATTCAAAAATCTGGATTCGACTGCAGCTTTTGAGGTGTACAAAACTCAACGAGACTGAGCCGTGAAAATTGAAAAGAAAGAAAGCTTCAGTTATGAATACAAAATCGCGGCAAATGCCAGTAGCAATCCAAAAACCTTCATTGCTCATGTCCAGCGGAATTCCCGCTTGAACAACCAGATTGCAACGTTGGTAGACTCAACAGGCGTATCGATTGAGGACCCTTATCAACAGAGTCAATTATTTGCCGAGGCTTTTTCAACTATTTTCAAACAAGATGATGGCCGTGAACCCCCTCCATTTGATAGATCGGTACCTCCAATGCTTCGATTGATCATCACGCGGTACCAAGTCAAACGTGTTATTCAAGGCCTCGATGTCAACAAGGGTCACGGCCCTGACGGCATACACCCACGGGTTATCAAAGCGTTGGCTCCGGTCATCTGCGAGCCCTTAACACGACTATTCAATATGTCATTGGCGACGGGTGTTATACCTGCAGACTGGAGAACAGCGATAATCTGCCCAATTTTCAAGAAAGGGAGCCGCGAAGACCCGCTTAACTACCGACCGGTTTCCCTTACATCAATAATCAGCAAGATGTTCGAAACCATCCTTAAGAAAAGTATGATGCTCCACCTCCTAAACACAGCCTCGATCACTGATTCCCAACACGGCTTCGTGCCGAAGAGATCATGCTTGACCAACTTACTAGTAATGGAAGAATTGGTGACGCGCATCCTCGATGATAGTGATGCTGTTGAAATCGTTTTATTGGACTTTGCCAAAGCTTTTGACTCGGTAAACCACCGCCTACTACTTGTCAAGCTTCAAGCATATAGTTTCCATCCGGATATTGTACGATGGGTTGGTGCCTTCCTCAGATCGCTCCTTCCAAGTTCAAGTTAATGGTTCGCGGTCCGACGTCTCCAGTGCGAGCAGTGGCGTGCCTCAAGGTTCAGTGCTTGGGCCCTTGTTGTTCTTAGTCTTCATAAATGACTTGCCCGACGACCTCACGCAACACACCCTTCTATTTGCCGACGATATCAAACTGGTCGCTCCTCGAAGTAGTATAGAGGATCTTCGTCGATGCCTCCACCAAATTTGGAAGTGGTCTAACGATTGGGACCTGTGTCTGAACGTGTCAAAGTGCTGTCATCTGCCTGTCGGCTCTACTCCTGCAACTCAACTTGATTTCGAGCCGGGTCGTCTGCTGCTGGAGAGGACCGATCAGGTAAAGGACCTGGGTATCTTGGTGGATTCCTCCTTTTCGCCTTCGGCCCAGTGCGTCCATGCTGCCAACAAAGCGCGCGGAATTCTGTTTTTGATTCGACGGTCATTCGGAATGCTCACAGCAGCCATATTCCTGCCACTCTATGTCACGCTGGTGAGACCCACATTGGAGTATGGGATTCAAGCCTCTTCTCCTTATCTCCTCAAAGACATACAGCACCTCGAAAGAGTCCAGAAGCTGGCTACCCGCATGGTTCATGGTCTCAAAAATTTGTCCTACGAAGAAAGGCTGAGGACGCTCGACCTTTGTTCTCTTGAAAAACGCCGCCGCCGTGGTGATCTCATTCTCGCCCACAACATCATAAGCGGGAAGTGTAACCTCTCGAAAGAGCTGTTCTTCACTCCTCAAGTGGCCTGAACTCTTTACATGAACACCACCCTGTACTTAACTCCATGTCCCCCTACATGGCCTTGCTATTTGCTTTTGAGCCAAATTAACTAACTAACTAACTAACTAACAGATCCTCCTCCATGTTTAACAGTTGGAAGAAGGCAGTCCGGATCAAATGCGTCTTTTGGCTGTCTCCACAGGTACACTCGGCCGGTGGTCGGAAATAAGGTAAAGGATGACTCGTCCTAGAAATTAAAGTTGTTCTACTGGTCTAGGGAGCAATTCTATAGGTTTTTACTCCACTATAAACGCTTTGCAACGTTTGTTTTTGAAATTAGTGGTTTTCTGTTTGCAGCTCTCCCGTCAAATCCGGTTTTGTGCAGCTACCAGCGATTAGGTTTTGTGAAAACTGGGAACCCGAGGTGGTCATTAAACTCTGCAGTATCTTTGAGTGCTTTAATTTTGTGATCATTTCTAACAATATGTGTAAGAGTCCGGCTATTCTTGTCCGAACGTTTTGGTTTTCTTCCGGAGTTTTGTTTCGATGATGTCTTTCTCAAATGGCTGTCATTACTTTCGAGACAGTACTTCTTGATACACCAAATATTTCGGCTGTTTTCGTTATGCTAGCTCCTGCCATATGAGCACCTGCAATTTGACCTATTTGTAAGCCTGATAGATCTGTCATTTTAATGAATTTTAGTTACATTTTTCTGATGATATCTGAAACGAAACAACAATTGTAGCAGAACATATTAAGCAATACTCATAATAACACAAAAGCATAAAAATAAATAGGCTTTTGACGGTTTTATAGGTATTTCAAAATCATGATGCTATGATGCTAGGTGTTTCCATTATTTTGTACAACCACTATATGTATGTATGAAAGTGAAAAAGAACTGCCTCAATTATTACTTTAGCTTTATATTTAATATTGAATTTTCAGTCTCAATGCATGATCCCGAGCAATTATTCTAATGGAATCAAGGTACGTGATGTTATTATAAAACAATTGTTACTAGTGTATATTGTTCCAGAAATATCAAGGACGCTACTTGTAATTCACTAGAATACTGACCGAATATTAATGCCGTTGCTTCAAACACAAGAAGCTGGTGTTTTAATATCGCTAACAATGACTGGTAATTCAAATTTTATATGTTATAAACAAGGCTGTACTTAATAACACGCAAAAATATTACAGTGTTTAATCTAAGTTATAGTTGTTAACGTGATATAAATGTATACACACACATACGTATGTCCCTACTATGCTTCGATAACGTTATGTGTGTATGTGGGTGTTTCTATACGTGGAAATGTCAATGATCCTGTCAATTAAATCAGTAGCGCTCCAGGGTGCATTTAGCAGATAGGGTTTTCAGAAAGAATACCAAAGTTATTTTGTATCAACCAGTCAGTAAAACAAGCAATGTAGCTTTAACTAAATAAATTATGATATTAGATACTCACTAAATCCATTGTATATATCAACAAAGCCTCCACATATGTAGCAGATCACCTGTTCAATCCTCCTGGTGAAATGGTCTGGTTACGTGATCATAGGATGTAATAGTACATTGATTAGTAAATAACTAAACATAACCAAACTATAGAACCGTATATAACATAATGTAAACAACACCCGAATTCATATTTATCTATTATACATGTATATATCTACATACCCGCAAGCAAACACACACACACACACACGCAAGCACACACACGCAAACACACACACACACACACACACACACACACACACACCACACACACACACACATATATATATATATATAAAAGGTGCCCTCACTTCGGTCAAGAATGATCATGTGATTGTAGCCAGAAAGTTACCCTCCGAGGCACATGTCCGGGCAAGTTTGCTTATAGAAGACCAGCAGTCGCCCCTGCATAGCATACCAGCATCTCCTTTCTACGCCAACGATGGCTATACTGCTAGAATATAAGACTATCATACATACACATACATAGATACCCGCTCGCGTACACAAAGGAGGGACAAAGGCCGATACTGCACGGCACCAGTGACGTCACAACTCTTTTCTACAGCTGAGTGAACGCGAAATGAAATAAGTTGCTCAACAACACAACGTGCAGACCGGTCCAGGATTCGACCTCACAACCCCTCGATCATAAGATCGATGCTCTAACCACGGAGCCATGCGCCTTTACATATATATATATATATATATATATATATATGTGTGTGTGTGTGTGTAGGTATATATGTATATACATACATATATATACATATATAAATACAAATATATTTATATACATATGTATATATATATATTATATTTGCATATATATATATATATATATGTATATATATATATATGTGCATATATGTGTATATACACGCATATATATGTGTGTGTGTGTGTGTATTCACTTGTGTACGCGCGTGTCTATGTAAGTGCATGTATGTGCGTATATATGATAGTATTATAGTCTAGCAGTACAGCCATAATTGTTAAGGAACAGGATGTAAGACTAATGCATTCTGTATACTTGAAAGTTCTCTACGTTCTTGAAAGTTCTCTATGTTACGAACTGATGGAATAAGAAATAAGATAAAAAAAACAAAAACTCTATAACAACACTAGTGACTGTGATGATATTGAAGAATAAGCGCTGGTTTTGAAAGTACTTCAATCAACATTACATTTCCTGATTTGCGGGTTTGATTTTATTGAAATATTTTAAAGTTAACAGTGTATAACATATCAAAATATTATTGGTATACATGTTCAACTAGATGTATTACAATCGTTATATATAGATGTATATTTCTTTTTAGGTGATGACCGAAACACTATCCTTTCCACTATTTCTCATATCAATAATACTCATTTAAATAAATATTGTGCTACAACAACGATATTTTGTAGTTTCATATTCTTTTTATTCACTGGTTTCTCAAACCTTAAAATCTAATCTCATTATTTTAAAATTGATTTTTCTATTGGTTTTCGTAATCCCTTCTACTAAAGGCACATGCCTGACATTTTGCTGGAAAGGACTAGTGATTTACATCGACCCGAGTGTTTCACTGGTACTTAATTTATTGACCTCAAAAGAATGGAAGGTTAATTCGGTCCCCGGCGGTTTTGACCTAAGAACATAGTGACGCGTGAGCTATCGCTAATGATTTTTATTTCTTTACTGCTCACAAGAGCTACACACAGAGGGGACAGAAAAGGACAAACAAACGGATTAAATCGATAATATCGACACCAATGCGTAACTGGTACGTATTTAATCGACCCTAAAGGCTGAAAGGCAAAGTCGACCTCGGTGGAAATTGAACTCAGGACGTAGCGACAGACCAAATACCGCGAAATATTTCGCCAGGCTTGCTAACAATTCTGCCAGCTCGCCGCCTTCTACTGGTTTTCATAATACAATGTAGAGTTTAACTTTAGTTTCATATAAAAGCGTTGAGCTGACTGAAACTTTTATTCTCCTGGCAAACTACTTTGTGGCATTTCGTCTGTCTTTACATTCAGAGTTCAAAATCCGTCGAAAGTGATTAAGCGTGTCATTGTTTCAGGGCCGATGAAATAAATACCAGTTGTGCACTGGGGTCGATCTAATCCCCTTACATATTCCCAGAAATAGCTGGCCTTTTGTCAAAATTTGAAACCAATTATGGCTTCATGTTTTAGTACGCCTGACAAAATACTTGTTAATTTAGCATTTGCCTCATTAGAAACCTAAGTCGAATATCATTTATTTCACAGAAACCAATTCACATGTTTTAATTACTTTTTCGCCTGAAGGTGGCGAACTGGCAATGATTGGTAGCGTGCCAGGAATAAAGCTTCGCGGCATTTCGTCCATCGCTACATTCAGAATTTAAACTTCGGCGAGGTCCACTTTATATTTCATTTTTTTCATGGTCTATAAAATAAGTAGCATTTGAATAGTGCAGTCAACGTAATCGATTTATCCTCTTCTCTGAAGTTGCGGACCTTGTGCCAACATTTCAAACCAATATTTATAAAGTTAACATCGCAAACTAGAAACAATCGCGTAAAACCCATGATTTCGAAACATTAAAGAACTTTATAACACATATTTCTATAAAGCTTCTGCGTAGTAACAAACCAACGGTTTCTGGCAATACAATAAGGACCAGTTGAGCACTGAGGTCGATGTAATCGACTTACCCCGTAACCCGAAATTGCTTGCCTTGAGCGAAATTTGGAAACTAATGACTTGCTCATCTCGATAAGTTTAAAAGAATTGTTTACTTTGAGACATTGCAAACTCTTTCGATAGATTTTAAAATATTGTTAAGATTTGAAATTCCGATGAAGGTATAGTACAATATTCTAAAAAGCGATATCTTGAAATAAAAATCTACAACAAAGATTCAGTTATCATTTTAATACCGTTTTTTACTATATACACAGACGTTCATATACACACTCATACAGACATACATACAGCATTAATGTACGAGTATATATAAACACATTTATGTCTCCATGAGTTTATATAAATATATATTATTATTTATGTGTATAAATAAATATATAGATTGAGACCTGAAAGATATTAGTAATCACACGCACACATACTGGCGTTGTGACATAAGGTCAAGCTAGACGGGCTTTGATTCTTTTAACATGTTTGCATATTGAACGGTCGGCAGATTATGGAGCAGAAATACTGTAGCACGAAATATTAGCTTTTTGAAATGTAACTACATTTTTATAAAGAAAAACTGAAGCGTGATAAATTGAAAATACCTTGAACGCAGAAAAATATTTCTGGAAACAACTTTAGTAAATCGGGTACAAATACTGCTATAGACAAATAAAATTGATAGTAGATGCTAGAGTAAATTTAATAGAATTTGTTTTTAATGACAATAATATTTTTTATAGATAAATTATCCATAAAGAAGTACTTCGCTCTATACCGAGCCGAGAAATTCTTTACATTCAGCGCAACTAAAGGTATAAGAAAATAATTTCGCTATAAATGAAAAACTTGAATGAATTTTGGAATTCTGCCAAAACGATATGAAACAAATCCATTTTAGTGATTGCAGAGATTTTTAAATGTTTGAAAGACCTGGCTATATTTCCACCCACTCCAACGACTTTAAGACCTTTCAAACTACACATTAACAAAACTAACACAGATGTAAACATCAAAGGTGAAGAGACAACGATAATTGGAAAATGAAAGAATCGGAGGTAAAAAGTCTAGAAGACTTTCGTGAGATAAGCGATGAACAAGATATAAAGTGAAGAACTGCAGCATCTTAAGAAGCATCCGTTAGAGTAATTTTGCTTTTAGAATGGGATATTGTCCGTGCGCTAACGTTAAGGAAACATTTAATGTTTGTAGTCTATCAAGTATTAAGACCTTCCTAGTACCTTGCTGTATTTTCCCCCATAAGGCGAGAATCTAAATTAATTTGCTTCGTTTATATAGCATTTTCTTTCCTGTGTACACTTTAATGGCGAATGCGATTCCTCGCTTTTATTGGAGAATTTCATGGGTAGACATTAAACATACGTCTTTAACTTTTCAACAACATACACAGTTATAACATTAAGAGAGTGAAAGTTTTCGAAAGCGGCCCGGCCTCTAGAAATGTATAGATATAAATTCTATTTTATAACTGTGAAACAGGAACAAATAATATAACCGACATGAATACATTGAATTGATTAAAGCTTGTACAATCGACTTTGGAGAGAAAATAGGCGTCGAGCCAAACCGTAAAAGAGAAAATGTGATAAAGAGACTTAGCGGCAGAGAAGAACGGAGCAAGCAATGAACGACCTACGAAAACCTATCAACTAATTTGAAAGAAATAAGGTGAAATGAGGGAGAAGGAGAAATAATAGTGAGTTGAACGAAGGTATAGGGTGCCAAAAAAAAACAAAATAAAAACGGGACGAATGTAGGTGTTGAGGAGCTGAAACAAAAACCGCAGGCAGACTAAAACGACAAATATGAAGAGGTATGAGCAAAGAATCAAAGAATATAAAATCGACAGATTATTCCAACAGGATTAGAAAAGGTTTCATCAGCAGCTGCAGGGGAGGCTAGATAGCAGCGAACAATCTGATAGTGCGGAAAGTGGGAGAATTTGGCGTAAGATCTTCGATGGTGGAAGAATGTGTTAACGAAGATGCTGAATGTTTCAAGGAATTAAAATCTGAAAAATATTAAGTGAAACAGGACATTATAAGAATGACTGAAACGGATAACAAACATCCCAAATTGGATACACCCAGGTCCAGATGGGGTACAACGTATTGAGGGAAAATTTTCCCACCATTACACAGAAGAACAGAATAGCCACGCAAATGGAGAAAATGATGAAGGACGGTTTGGAAATCCCAAAGTGGATGGCCTCTGATACTGTAATTAAAGCACATAATTTTATTCGAATATGTGCTGCTTTAATTGGAGCATTAGAGGTTTTACCTCATATTTCTAGCAATGTACATAAGATATAATATATAAAATTATAAATAAATAAATCTAAATATATAAAAATACATAAATGTAGTTGTGAGTTTGTATGTCAGTGTTAAAATCAAGTATTATATTAAAATACTCGCGGGAGGTGAATGCATGGCAGTAATTCAAATAGATAAGAAAGTTGGTATAAAATGAGAAGATGCCGTTTCGAGAAATTATAGGTTGGTTTGGGCGTGTTTATTTCCTGAGGCTATTGTTTTTTTAAATACCTATTTCTGTAATACCCACAAGGTGCTAAACGCAGAGAGGACAAACAAGGACAGACAAACGGATTAAGTCGATTATATCGACCCCAGTGCGTAACTGGTACTTATTTAAACGACCCCGAAAGGATTAAAGGCAAAGTCGACCTCGGCGGAATTTGAACTCAGAATGTGAAGACAGACGAAATACCGCTAAGCATTCCGTCCGGCGTGCTAACGATTCTGCCAGCTCGCCGTTTAAATACCGTTAAGGGATTTTATGTCAAAAGCAATTTAGAGAAAGAAAGAAAGAAAGAAAGAAGCAGAAAACCATAAGTGGAGAAATGTAGTGGTTTTCTTCTTATTTCTTACTTTCTCCTCCTTGTCTCTCTCTAAATTGCATTAGACATTAAATCTATTAAAGTTTGTATAAGAATTTTTCCTGCGTTCTCTTCGACATATACGTAACCATCACATTAAAACGGCTTATTGATATGGTTTGGTTCTCTTTTTTACCCTGATGAGAAGATCCCATTGTTTAACATCATTTTATTCCCTCTGGAATAATACCAATGTTTTCTTCGAAACATATGTCGGAAGTATAATGATTTGATTAACACCTGTGCTTAGCTCCATTTATTTATTTATCTGTTATACAAAAACATTTCTACCCTAATAAATAGGTTGTAACATCCTTGGCATTTATGTGAATATTTGCTACCCTGGTAACCATTTATTTATATCTTCCGTGTTATTGTTACACATTGAAAAATACACATGCATTTATATATATATATATGTATATCATGCATTTACATTCAGTTGGGTGATCAGAATATGAGCCCCAGAGTACGCACGCCCAACAGAGCTTCCATGAATGGCAGAGTAAAATACCGCTTATCTGCAATATCGATTGAAATATTTGGTGAAATTGTTGGGACTAGCATTTTCGTACAGTGTGCAGGAGAGAAGATATTATTAAGCGCAGCCATACACACTTTAGGTACAAAGCAGACTAGTACAGAATATTGTGCATATGAAACAGTGATGGTTTATATGGAATAGTTGTTGAATTATAGATGCGTAACATAGCTGTAGTAAGCAGGGCGCATAACAAAATGATTTTAATTTAGTTGTTTCCCAGGTAGCGAAACTAAAGTGATGCGATAAGAAATAGGCGATATTAATATGATTGCAGTAAGTGGTAAGTTCAATGAAAATATTCGTAACCAAAATGATCGCTATCTTGCATTACATGATGCTTATTGAACAGGTTAGGAATGAGACATCTATCCACATACACAAACCTTAGACCGCTATACAGCGCTAACAGCTAGCTTTTGGCCCGCAGTACCCAAGAATCCTTCGACATTTAGCGGTCTATGATGTGATCCCTTCATTTGGCGTATCTCCCTTTTCAGGTTCTTGCCTCCGATAAACGTGCATTTAACCTTCCTCGTCCACAATAGTCTATTTCCTTCCTGGCTGCATCTTCTTCCCTCGATCCTCTTGTCACGTATTTCTCTTCACGTCCATCACCTCAAACCTCCGGGGATACAGCCCCTGCACTTTCCGTTTTAAATATTCTGCATTTATTTTATTAGAAAAATCATCTAGACGCTTCACTGTTCGCTGTTATACACAGGTCGATGGAAGAGCTCGCATACTTCCGGTTTATTATGGCCCACCTGTTACGTAACAGCTTTGCACTAACGACAATGCGTTCCAAAAATCTCTCACTTTCGCTTGTCCTAGAATATCTGATCTGACTGCTTCGGATTCCATGGGAAATTTCTAATTCCAGACGTGCACTACCTGCCCTTACATTACAACGCTTTACCTCTCTGCTTTTGTTTTTCCCTTTCTTCCTTCTTTCCACTCGACCTCCATCTTATAAAACACCTCAGGGCTAACATTCCAACGATGCACCTCCTTCATTTCAACTTCTACATCTCCCATTTGTCTCATTTCCATATTCTCACTTCCACCAAACAACGGCATCTTTTCTAACCATTTCTAAATCCCCTCTCCTTTCTACCGGAATTTACGAGACTAAAATATTTTTTCGCAATTTTTCCATTCGTTATTTTTAACTTTGATAGGAATTTCGGAATTGTTTCCCCGAAACACACTTTATCACCCCCTCTCCTCGCTCAGTGAACGTTTCTCGGGCTTTCTCCTGAAAACATTTATCCCGTTAAACCATATACAACGTTTTTGAATGCAGTTCTATATTTAAGTGTTGAAGAATTATGTACATTATTTACATCATTTATATTTGACGGATATCTGTCCTCAAATTATTTGTTGGTAATTATTTCATTTTATAATACGTAGCCATCTCTCATCTGATTTCGAGTTCAATAGGAAAAACCACGATAGTATATTCTGTAAATGTGTTTGTTTGAAATTTAGGTAAGTTACTAAGTTACAGCGTAATTGCTTCACAATGCATAAATATTCTCGAAATATTGTTCTGTGCATCTTGAGATTTATCTGTCTCTTTCGTTTAATCTCTGTAAATTCCTGAAGGGATCTTATACTTTTATACATATATCTCAATTTTCAAATCGCTGTAATTGTGTGAGTATATGTGCATGAAATTCTCTATAAAGTGCCTGTCAACAAATGAATGTGCATGTATTTATATATAAATATGAAAGAGCTTACGTCTATACGTGTGTGTAGTGTTTTATAAATTTACAGAGGCCGCTGGAAGGCGACATTGTTGAATAAACTCAGTAGAATTTTATTTGCAATGATTACAATAAATCTACTTATATGTGAGACATCCAGAGAATTATAGAAGTACTTGGCTCCCTAAGCGACTGAGAATTTACTTATATTCAACAGAACTAAATAAATAGTGAAGCATTCAATTTCGCTGCTAGGTGATATCTCGACAGACATATGAGATTATTCATAAATGTGAAACACATTTATCCACATTTGACCTTGCGAAAGAAATAATTACATTGGAGGTTTGAAAATGGGTTTAAGTCATCAAACTCCTCGCTCTCTTCGACCATACATCCTGAAAGCGATTATAGCCTGAAAGCACAAAAGTTTTGCTTAGCAAATGGAATAGCTCTACACATATCACCATTAACGTTACATCAATATTCATGAATTCATATCGTGTGTTATATCCATGATTTTGTTCGATCAAAATTGTGGCACCATGAGGTCTTAAACCTAATCAACAAAGAAAGTAGTTGCATTGTTTAAAATTATATTGAAGACGAAATTTCCATAAACACTAGAAGGGAAAAAATACTAAGCGTGGGAAAGAACAGGGTGGAAGAAAACAGGAGAAAGAGAGAGAGTTTATTCTTTTCTGAACGTCCGATAACATCGAATTCTTTCTTAATAAATGGATATTACATCTCGAAAGGTAAATGCGATTGAAATTCCTATGTGCGGAATGCTAGTCCTGGATTAGGAGATTCATGTAAACCAGCGGATTCATGGGTAACACATTTCCAGATTGACCCTTTTGGTAAATTTCTCCGAAACCAGTCTCAAAAAATTCCTATTTTAGAAGAATATTTCAATTTCGATACGTAACCAATATTCTTAATTGTTTGAAGAAGAGACGTTACATTTGTAGAATCAGCACCGAAGCTTGTATAAAAATGGAATTCAGAACATATTTTATTCATCAGTCTGTTCTCTCATCGAAGCAATCAGCCCCTACCCGGTAATTATGCCTTAAGCCTCATACTTATTCTGTTTAATTATCTTTCACTGAAGCGTTATGTTACGGGGATGTGAACGAATCAACCCCAGTTATCAAGCAGTTTCTATGGGAAAAGTCGCAAATACATTCATAAACAAATATACACACATATCTATACACATGCATACATACGTATATACAAACACACACACATACAGACACACACGCACACACACACGCACACACACGCACACACACACACGCACACACACAAGCACGCACACGCACACGCACACACACACACATAGGTATATATATATATATACATATAAGTGTATGTATACAAACTAAGACGGTCTTCTTCAGTTTGCCCTCTACAATAGTCACTGACAAGAAATTAGTTGGTCACCCGGAGCTTTATTAGAAAACAACAGATGTGCCGCAAACGGAGCCTGAAACAACGATGATACAGTCAGCTTAATCGCACAATCAAAAGACATCAAAAAGTACTCGGATTAGTTCTGTAAGGAGCCAGTAGATGGCAGCACGCGACTTCATGTGCAGATTAATCTAGCACGGATCTTCATAAGGCAGTGTACCAATTGACATGGCTGTATTTACTTTGCAAGCTGTAACATTTGTGATTTTTGATTACGCATATGCTGTCATGGATAGAAAGATGGAAGAAAGAACCAACGTGAAAAATTGCGATAAACTTGGGAGGTTTGCTACAAAGACATTAAGCGTACTTCGGCAGGCTTCCGGTGAGGACGCAATCGGGTGTAAACAAAGAGCCGTACGCAATATTTTGGGTGGCACACGCGCTTCAAACGTTGACAGGCAGAGTCGTAGCTACATCGAGAGCACTCTCGTCGTGTTTTTCCAGATGGGCAGTATTGTGAAGTGAGAATTCCTTTCCAAGGTTTTGACCGTCAATAAATATTTTTTACTGCGACGGGGGATATTTGGGGAAAACCAGAAGATCTGTGGAGCGCGAACAATTCGTAACGAAAAAGCACCCTCTCACCGATCTTTCATCACAGGTAAGTTCCTCGCCCAAAATAAAGTATCGCTTCTGAACCCACACTTTTCTTCAAATTTAACATCTGCAGACTTCCATCCCCTTCTCAAGATGTAAGCAGCTCAAAGACCACTGTTTTAACACCTTTGCCGTTTTCCACAGCGAATCGCAGAAGGTCGTCAACTCACTTACGGAGAATGACTTCCAGGCTTATATATGGCTGTAATGATCAACTGGAATAAACAAGTATAAATGCGTAGTCTGTTAGCTATGCTAACATAATTTCACTAAGAATGTTTTTTAACCATACTAAAAGAATGGTTGGATATTATATGGGCGTAATATGATTTTTCTCTAGGGTTTTTCGAAGAGCAGTGTTTGTTTTTAGACGTATCAACCGATGGTCAAAACAATGTTTATCTACCGTTAAGCTATCGCTTTGAATATGCTGATTTACGCCTAACATTTGTACAACAAGTGGAGAAATTTCTTTCACAAATGATTAGTCGGTCATCTCATTGGGAAATAAATTGGAAAAAGGGATTCATGTCCAAGGCGAGTCTCAATTACATAATCGAAACACTATTTTTATTATACGAACGTATCTTTACTTTAAATGTCCTACAAGTTCCAGCGGCAGTTTTGCATCTGACTATGTCTACATCTGTAAAAGAAAACATACTCAACGTGAATTTTAATATTCATGTCCGAATTCTTAAGTGAATAAAACGTCTAGTAAATTCTGGAGTATTGTGGAAAATGCTTTTAAACGGGGAAATTATACGAAAACACACACGCTGTATATTTACAAATGTATATTATTACCTCTGTTTTTGAATGACTCCAAAATATGCTAATGATAGTGACTGAATGAAAGAAGTGACATTTCAGTGATAACATTACATAGCTGGAATGTCCCGGTAATTCTCAAGTTCCCAGCATTATGGTTTTCGGTTCTCAAAGTTTTCGCTTCGCCAAAAAAATTCGTTTCTATGTTTTTGATTTTATGTTTTCGTTCAAAGTTTTTTTCATGCCCTGTACGCATATATGAATGTATATATACATATATATGTAGGCATGTACATATATGTATGTATATATGCGTATATATATATATATATATATATGCGTGTATATGCGTATGTATATATGCGTATATTATTTATATTATTATACGATCGAACGCCATGCATCCGTTTCCAAGTTTTACGAATATCTTTAGCTATATATATATATATATATATATATATATATATATATACACATACATATTGTTGTCATATTCAAACTCAGTGTGTGAAACTCAAATTGTACACATAAGACAACTGAATATCGTCATATGCACAACATATCGCCCACCAGATGCCCCAAATCACTCAGGCATGTTTGAAGACTGCTTAACAAAAATAGGAGAAGTCCTCACCAACCTTGAACAACACAACAGTGTATTCTTCATGGGTGACTTTAACCTCTCCAAAGTGGAATAGCTTGGGGGCAGATGCTCCCAGGGATGACACACCATCAGCAGGCACAGGTAGAGTCCCTGCTCCATCTCACAAATGCCTCTTTCATGGAGCAAATAGTTCTGCAACCAACAAGGGCAGATAATATATACTGGATCTCTGCTTCACAAACAATATGGATATTATCCATAATGTTAATGTGATGCCGACAATTATCTCGGATCACAGCATATTAGAGCTGTCTATGTATGTAACAAAAGCCCCCGTAGACACACAGCCTATACGAAGCATCCACCATCTCTCCAACTTAAACTTTCATAAAGCAAACTGGAAGTTGATTGAGAAAGAGATCCTCAAACAGGATTAGCCTGAATGTCTCTCCACACCGGACATAAACATGAAACACAAACACTTCAAGTCCTTAATACAAGCCATATGTGACAAATATGTCCCAGTGTGCAGGGCCAGCACACACAAAAACAAAAACAGAATCCCTAGAGAAAGGAAGATTTTTTATTAGACGACGGACAAGGATTGCGAACCGCCTGAGCAAGCACACCCAAAGTGGTCAGAAGTCTCGGCTGGAGAGAATGCTAATGGAAACTGAGAAAAGTGTGCATCAGTCCCATGAAAAGGAGAGAGCAGATAAAGAAACTTGGGTAATAGAAAATATAAAATCAAACCCTAAGGCTTTCTTTACGTTTGCCAAAGAGACAGCCACAGTGCACCAGAGAATAGGACCTCTCTTCCAAAAAGATGGCTCTCTCACAGGAAATCCCACGAGGATAAGTGAAATACTGAACGAACAATTCCAAAGTGTGTTCACTACACCTCTAGGACACAGGCAAGTAAACAACCCAGAAGAATTCTTTGCCACTTTACCTGCGGCCAAAGAGGCAAAAATTGAGTACATCAAAATCGAAGATGATGATATCACACTAGCCATAGATGAGATTGACACAAACTCAGCTGCTGGACCTGATGGATTCCCAGCGATCCTTCTCATATCGTGCAAACGAGCCCTTGCATAACCGCTACAGCTTCTTTTTCAGAGCTTTCTTGTAAGTAGTAAGCTCCCAGTCAAATTGAAAGAGGGGGTAATATGCCCTATCCATAAGGGACGTAGCAGAGCAGATGCTAAAAATTATAGGGCTATCTCTCTGACCTCACTCATCAGCAAAGTCATGGAACGAATAGTCCGTAAGTAAGAAGCTGCCTAACACAGCTCCTGCAACACTATGACTGGGTGTTGAAACAGCTACTAAATGGCTCAAATGTGGATGTAATATATCTCGACTTTGCAAAAGCTTTTGATAAGGTCGACCATGGTATGATCTATCACAAAGTGCGTGGTCTCAGCATAGGCGGAAAACTTCGAGAGTGGCTGCACAACTTCCTAAAGGCAGAAAACAGGCAGTTGTGAGCAATGGAGCCACCTCCAAGGAAACACAAATAGCACGCGGTGACCCACAGGACACTGTCTTGGGACCACTGATGTTCATAGTGGCCCTTTAAGACATGCCTTCAGTTGCTAACGTTGACCACCCTTGCTAGCTATGCAGATGACACAAAAGTCTCCCACGCAATACAAAACCCTGAAAATATTGCGCATCTGCAACAGGAGTTGGACACAATATACAGGTGGGCTGAGGACAACGTGCAGTTTAATGCAGGTAAGTTCCAGGCCCTGCGCTACTGGCACACAAAGGTAAACGACGTGCAGACTGGATGAACCGGCCCAGGAAAAATTGCAATACCTGAGTCAAAATCAGTGCGTGACCTGGGCATTGACATGAGCAATGATGCATCTTTCCAAGTGCATATTGCTAATCTGGTGATAAAATGCAGACGGCTAGCTGGATGGATTCTCCGAACTTTGAGAACAAGAGAGAAGGAGACACTGACGGTCCTATGGAAAACATTCGTCCTCAGCCGCTTGGACTACTGCTCTCAACTGTGGTCACCACACAATATAAAACTAACAGCAGAACTCGAAGAAATTCAGAGAAGCTACACAAAGAAAATCGTCTCAATGCAAAATATCAGCTACTGGGAAAGACTGAAGGTATTAAACCTCTTCGCCCTAGAGCGGAGGCGGGAGAGATATGCGGTGATATACATCTGGAAAATCCTGGAGGGTCTTGTCCCAAACTTTGGCATTCAAAGTTACCCCAACCGCAGAAGGGGGCACCACTGCATGGTGCCAAGGATTCCAACATCACCATCAAAATACAGGTCCAGATAGTGCAACAGCTTGGGTTTCAGAGGACCACAGCTCTTTAACATCCTCCCTAAATGCCTGAGAGACTTCATATCTACCTTTTTTTGTCTATTATAATTCTTGTACCCAACTACATGCGCTTTTTTCCGTATGTATGTGTATATTGAGAAATTTATGTATGTACGCATATGCGTATATAAGTGTGTAGATGTGCGAGCTTAATATATGTACGTGTGAGTATGTATTTGTATGTATACGAGTGCGTCTGCGGAGGCGTGTAAGTGTATATGCTTTTATGTATTTAGTTTGTGCGGTTTTAGGTATCTGTACGTAGCGGGACGTATGTATATGCGTATCCCTGTCGGTATTTTTAAACGAGAGTATGTATGTATATATATGTGTGGATGTGTATATGTATGCATGCGTGTACGTATGTACATGTTGACCGTTAGTAACACAGACAATTTACGAGAAAATAGATAAACTATTTAGCCACAAACCAGACAACCTATATTGACCATCCACTTGGTCTCCAGACAATTAAGTTAATTTATGACATCCGCCATTACACCCTTAGGCTTCAACAACCGGAATATGTCCCTTTTTATGTACATTACGTTATCTTCCGACCACCCTTTTAGTTATTCCCCACTTTATATTTCTTCATCCCTTTATATTTCTTTATCTCTTTATATTTTATATTTTGTTATTTAAATTTTTTATCCTTTTTTTTCTTCTTTATTTTTCGCTTCTTTATCTTTATCTGTATTTATTTATATTCCCATGTTTTTTTCACGTCTGTGTGTATTTATATATTTATATATGTATATATTTATATATTTATATATTTATATACTTAGATACTTTTTTTTAATTCTTATATTTTTATATATCTTTTTAATTTTTACTCTTTTGTAATTTTTTACTCTTTTACTACATTTTGCACCTACTACCTTCCCTCTTTGTGATCCCTAACTCACTAAAGATCCCCCCAACTCCTTCCCTCTCTATCTCAACAACCAACCTCCTCATTCTACATCGAGTTAAAAATGGGATGGACGCTTTGATTTTGTTTTGGTGTCTCGCCCTGTCGTACATGACTATGAGGATTTGCATCCCCAACGTAAAACTTATAAGGTAATACAAGTCCTTGAAGTAGTAATTGTACGCGGCTGAAGAAGGCTATTGGCACACATTTACATCAATTATGCATTGTTATAAACCGTCTTATAAAGGCCCGAAACATATGTACCGCTAAATTCTTCGCATCATGTTTTTATTATGATAAATATATATATATATATATATATATGTTCGTCCCTCACCGTTTGACAACCGTTACAACTCCCACTTGACTTTCGACGAAGTTCTTCGAGGTTGTGACACTGCCATATATGTTAGAAATTTAAATTTAAATTTCCGCCTGAAAATTTCTTCTCATCAAAAGACAGATCCGTCTGTTCTGATCCCTGCCTAATTATCTGTGTTAGGCATATATCTACTTCAGAGTTTTTTCGGATGACTATTTACTAATCTATAAACATTTCCGTTCGGTAAGTCATGATGTGCTTTATGTCTTTTTACTGTAAGCTACGTCTTAACATCTCACTAGAATTTCAAATCAACGACTTTATTTATTCACTCAGCTGCAAGTTTCCCTATAACCAGTCGCTTATATACTCCAAAATACGGGTAAGCTTTGGTGGCTATTCACAATTATAAACCAACATCAATACCTGCATTTACTGTGACGCTTCTGTTGAGTAGGTATTTTTTCCTCCCGCGGAATATCCCCTACAGTATAAACAAACCTCTTGAACCTGGCATCACAGTTTCTTGTAGCCAACCACCAATTAAAAGCTTAGTACTACTGAACTAGAATACGCATTGTACATAACTTATCAACAACAATTTATAAGCAAAAATAAAGAGACCCCGATGTAAGAATCCTCAATAACATTTCCTTTCTAGTTGCTACGTGGAATTATTTTCAAGCAGTTTTAATAAATTATTACTGATGTAATCACTGCTTTTGTTTTATTGAGAGAAAAGGTGTATCATTAAATAAATTCATTTTTGATATTGCTTTTCCTCCAGTTAGTATGTTTGATTTAATACTTTACCAGCAGCGAATTTCACCTCAAACACAATATCAATCAAATACAAATTTATTAGCACTATTTTTCCAAAACGGGTAATTTTTATTACACATAATATTAGTGCCCGTTGATAAAATTATTAAATGTGGTGAACTAGTAGAATAGTTAGCACGCCAGACAAAATGCTTAGCAACATTGCACCCGTCTTGAAGTTCGGAACTGAAATTCAGCTACGGTTGATTTGCGTTTCCGATTGCCATGGTCGATAAAATAAGTAACAGTTGAGCATTGGGCTCAAAGTAATACTCAGAAAGTTATAGCCTTGTGCCGAAATTTGAAGCAAATATTAATAAGAGACTTCATTTATATCCATGATAGAAAGGCACTAAACTAACAAGTAATTAAATATCTAAAACCATAAATGTTTCAGTTAAATTTCATTGCTGTTGACTAACTTATTGTTTCGTTAACGCAAATAACGTACTGCCATATAGAGTCACACATATACTTGGCAGGCTTCCGTATACATTGAAGGACAGAACATGGGATAATATTGTTCAAAGACGAATAACGTAACATCAAAGATATCACCACGTCACGCAGTGGACGGCAAATTTGAATAAGCACAACTATAAGATCACAAACAATAAACAAGTTATAAAAAAGAAGTGTGTTTGGGTTTGTCTGTTTCAAATGGTATTTGGAAGTTCGGTTTTGTTTTCCAGTGGCTAGAGAAAGCTTCCAGAATGTTGATATTGCGTAAACAAATATTGTATTGAATACTGCAAGTTCTGCCTTTCCATTAAGCGAGCGGTCAGCTGTGTGTTAACTTAAGCTGTTGTCAGAGAAACAGTGTGTTACAGAAATATATACAACACGGCGAAAAGATAGTTGACTCTGAAAAGAAAAGAAAATCTGTGAAATATGTGAAATATGTGGAAAACGCAGGAAGGGTTTCGATATTTATTTGGTTCGACAATGTTCAGTCCGGTGAGAAAAATGAAATTAAATAATCATTACAACATCAGCCATTAAAGTTTGTGGTAAAATCTATCGTTTAGTTAGGGTGATAAAGGCGCCAGGTTCCGTCAGTAAACAGATCGTTGTTTCAAATCAACGAAAATATTTTGGAAAAAATGAAATTTAAACGCTGAATTGTAACATTACAAATAAGCCTGATACATGTTCTAAGAAATTGCCTATAACTTCGATTTCTCGGAAATTTAGATATTCATTGTATTCACTGCGGAGTAGATTTTAATGCTTAAAAATAAACAGTATAAGTTTGTTACTGGCAACATTTCATGTTTAAATTTGCAACAGTCTCTCATACCCAAGCGCCTCTATTTTCATTAAGGATAATTTAATAATAGCTATATAACTATCATACGAGACGCAATTTCAGGAATATAATCAGTTTACGGAGTTTGTTAAATGAATATTTTTGATAACTGAAGTCTTTCGTATAACACTATCTCTCTCTCTCTCTCTCTCTCTCTATATATATATATATATATATATATATATATATATATATATATATATATATAATATATATATATATACATAAAAAACTTAGATAAAAACTTAGATATGTTTCGACCAGAGATTGGTCCAGGCCATGTCTAACTTAATATATATACATTTGTATATGAAGCGTGGGAGAGGGAGAAATAATAGAGAAATAGATAGATAGAAAGATAGATAGATACATACATAAATGCATGCATGTAATGCGACTACATGACGTGTGGTAGATATTGTAATACATGTAGCAAACATAGAACATCTAAACAACTGCCACAGTTTGTAAAATATATATGTAGATGCATATATTTCCGTTTATGTCACATAAACATTTAGTAGATATGTGCGTAGACAGGACCGCAATAATTGAAGCTACGTTAGTAAATGTCCCCTTAGATAAATTATGACAAACAATAAAATAGTAGCAGCAGACAGAGACAGGAATCAATAAATCTCACATTCTTCATAACGAGAATTAATAAAAACCATGAAAAACTC
>NC_043011.1:66410213-66415213 GCF_006345805.1 Octopus sinensis | reverse complement strand
TTGTGGACGGATGGCACGTGGTCCAAGACTTGGATGCATTTTGAAGGTGATGCCAGCATCATTCGGACAGTGCTGATGGAATATTTTCCACATCATACAGATAATGTAGCGTTCACGGCGTCGTTGGAGTGAATTCAATTTCAGCTTCTCTAGTCTACCCCAGTAGTCAAGGTCTGACATGCCATCTATCTTTTTTGTGATTGACCTTTGGGGAGTTTCAATTCTCATAATATTTTGTTTTGTGTAGGGAGACCACAGTGGACAGCAGTATTCAAGGTGGGGTCGGGCAAAAGTGGAGAAGAGAAGGATAATAGCGTGAGAATCTCTCGACTGGAAGGTTCTGAGAATCCAGGAACACATTCTGCGGGCCATGTCAACTTTGCTGCTTATATGAGTAGCCCAGCTTATGTTGTTGTCCACCGTTACTCCCAGGTCTCTGATGTTGTTGGATGCCATGAGAATCTCTCCAGAAGTAAGAGAGTATGGGAGTTTCAGAGCGTCCTCCCTTCCAAAGTGGATCAGTTCGAATTTGTCTTCATTTAGCAACATCTTATTCTTTTCCGCCCATTAGACAACAGCCAGTATGTCTGACTGAAGGTTTATTCGGTCGTCCACGCCATTGATGACCTTCTGGAGCTTGGAATCATCAGCGAAGGTTCTGATGTTACTGTGTTTGATGGTGTCAGTAATATCATTTATGTAGATGATGAAGAGAAGTGGGCCCAACACAGTGCCTTGTGGGACACCACTGCTGACTTTGGCTGGGCTGGATTTGACTCCTTCGACTACAACATGTTGGGTTCTGTTAGACAGGAAGCACTTGATCCATTGCAGCAGCTTTCCAGTGACACCAATATTGGACAGCTTTCTCAGAAGGATCTTATGATCAACCCTGTCAAAGGCCTTGCTGAAATTAAGGTAGATGGCATCAGTGTTGGAACCCTCTCCCAAGGCTCTCAAAATGTCATCAAAATGATGCAGTAGCTGCGTCAGGCAATCTCTCCCATTACGGAATCCATGCTGGTTGGGGTTCAGCATATTATGACTCTCAAGGAAGTGAGTCATACGCGATCTCAGCACCCTCTCAAATACCTTGATGATATGAGAGGTGAGTGAGATTGGACGGTAATTCGCGGCAAGCGATTTGTTTCCTTTTTTGAAAACTGGGACAACAGACTGGGATAGAAGGTCTTCTGGTATATATCCAGCATCCAGTGAGTTCCGCCACAGATTGGCTAGAGGGGGTGCAAGTTGGTTTTGACACATCTTCAGGACACAAGCAGGTAACCTATCGGGACCTACTGCTGAATTATGCTTCATTTCCTTTATTGCTGCTAAGACATCAGGAGCGCCAAAGGTTATGTCCGATAAAGTGTATTGGGGAGTAACATCACTGATACAGCCCAGATCAGTTATATCAGGATTGCTGAAAACAGAGCAATATTGTTTCTGCAATATCTCTCCCATGGTTTTGGCATTGTCTTGAAGAGTACCATTTTCATCAATCAGAGGGCCAACAGTAGAACCAGTGACTCTGTGTTTTTTTGCAAATGAAAAGAACACTTTGGGATTGAGTTTGATCTTCTCAATGGCCCAGCCCTCTTCAACTCTTCTCTGACTGTTGATGATAGACATCATGTTGTTTTGGAGTTTATGTTTTTTAATCTCTAGCGACGAGATGGCAGTCAGGTTGGTGTGTTGCTGTTGACAGTATTTCTGCATGTTGATGTTCTTGTTGATTCTTTTAATTTTCCTTATATATATATATATATATATATATATATATATATATATATATATATGTATATATGTATGTATATGTATATATATATATATATATGTATATATATATATATATATATATATATATATATATATATATATATATATATATATGTATATATAATCTATCTATATATATATGCACCGGAGTAAACACATAAATGTGAGACAAGGTGGAAAAAAGAGTACTCAAATACCAGTGGTAGAGTAATATATATATATATATATATGTGTGTAAATTCAGTCGTGTAAAAATGTAAAATTCTCATACTTTTGTACGAACAGCACAGAGGTGTACTCATACTCTGAAACCCCACCCCTTGTTGAAAATAAACACACACACACACACAAACTCACACAATCACTCACACACATAGACACATAAGCACATACACACGCCAGCATATATGGCGGATTATGAATGCTTATATATATTTAGTAACTGGCTACATATTTTATTTATTATAAATATTGACGTGTATTCCATGTCCTGGTGGTATTTCCCAAAGTAATAGCAAGTCTACCCAATTTCAGAATTAACATCATCCGCTTGATGCAAAAATAAAATATATCGAATGTAGACAATAAAGTTGCGCACATAATCATGCAGCACTCGCCGCAACTAAATTCTCACGAACCTAACAGACATTTAACACTCATCTTCTTGTCAAAATGTGAAAGTCCTAAACACACGTCTAAAATCTACTGAACCAATATATTTATATATCTTCTCTTTGATGGTGAGTAGGTATTTGATAATGTGTTTGTCTACTGTCTATCACTACTTCTCATTTTGTGAACTATATATTTAAATCTCTCTTCCATGGTTAATCGTGCTTAATTACATATTTTTCATATCGTCGTCATTACGTCACATTATTTCATCTTAATGTTTTCCTGATAAGATTTAAATGTTGTTGTTTATGGTGTATTTATTTAAGAATGTAGAAGAAACTTTCACTTTTGTAGTTGTCACCGCTCCAGTAGATTGCAATGGGCTGGCCAGAAATAATTGTCTTGTCTCTTTTAGGATGTTTGTGAAGACTAGAAGCTGCAGGTATTTAAGAACTTGATATTACTGTTAATATTGGTCTGAGATTTTGTCACGTGATCAGGAGTTTTGTGGGGGCGGGAGTCGATTATATTGACCCCAGTGCTCAACAGGTACTTAGTTTGTTGTACCTATTCCGACAGGATGAAAAGATAAACGGAGCTTGGTGGAATTTGTAATTAAATATTTAATATTACCGAACAATATTTACATTTACATATTTTGATATACCTTCCGGCAAACGCAGCATACACAATTGAGTGTATCTACAGGTGAAAATGAATATATAGACCTAGTGAGAGGATAGATAGGGGGAAGAGGGAGAGAGAGAGAGAGAGAGAGAGAGAGAGAGTGAGAGAGAGAGAGAGAGAGAGAGAGAGAGATACACATTTATCAATATACACAGATAACACGTATATGCAACGTTAGCATTCACATTTCCAAACCTTCACTCAAGTTTTCTCATTCATCAGGCAAAACACCATGTTCTGTAGTACAGAAGAATGTTTGGATTGCCATTCTGACATTGTCCTTCTTTCTCATTGGTAAATTATTTAATTGAGATGTATTTTTTAAATGGAAGTTTTATGACAACAATAAACGTATGAAGCAATGGCTATCACCAATTGTAATGCCATTTCTAATACACAAACAAGATCCAAATGCAACTATTTTCTTGAACGTTTTTTGGGGGGATACAATCGGTATCAAGCATTTCAAATTATTGGAACAAAACAAAATTTAAACGCAGAAATTCATTGTCCTCAGTTTAAATGAGTTCACCAAGTTTTATTGAAAGAAACAATCTGCTGTAGGCAACTGAAACAGAATGGTCATGCAATATGCCAATGCAAGGCTGTGTTCAGCGTAGGTAGCATCATAAAAGATAACTTTATTAGGTTAGGATACACCATCAGATTTTCAGTTATTCAATTCACCTGAAATCTATAAATGGAAAAACATTCAGATCTAGGAACGAATTCGAAGCGGCACTCCTAATATTTACCTCTTCTAAAAGACGATATTTTCTGTTTCTTGTCTGCGGGGGAAAAGTGTTTAGGTGTGGAAATGCTATTGACAACAAAGGCGATCATATCTCGAATGAATAATTATATTTCATATATGTTTTATGCTCATTTGAACTTTTCACGTAAAGCCAGCTCAATTCCCAATCCATTCAAAATCAGATCCCCGAGAAATGTGTAAAAAGTGTACGAATGTTTGCATTATTTACAATTTAATGAAATTTCAAAATAATTTGCCTTCCAGGAATTTCGAGAAATTTCATAAGTGTTTTGATGGCATCGACCGTTATTGTTCCTCGTATTTTAAATTCCTCTCTATGAAAAAATGCAACGTATGTTATGTGTTTATATTTTTATTGACATAATCCTTATTGATAGAATACTTATATTAATCAAATAAATACTAAACAATATTTAATTTATGTCTATGTTGTAAGATCTTTTCCCCATTATATTTTCACTGAATTGAAACTACTTTTGCCAAAAAGGAATTTGTCTGTTCAATATACACAAAATTAATGCGTCTACATTCCTAAAGGCGGCGAGCTGGCAGAAACGTTAGTACGCCGAGCGAAATCCTTAGCGGCATTTCTTATACAGTTACGTTCTGAGTTCAAATCCCGCCGAGGTCGACTTTGCCTTTCATTCTTTCGGGGTCCATAAATTAAGGACTAGTTACAAACTGCGGTCGATATAATCGACTGAATCCGTTTGTCTGTCCTTGTTTGTCTCGTCTGTGTTTAGCCCATTGTGGACAGTAAATAAATAGGCATTTCGTCTGCCGTTACGCTCTGAGTTCAAATTCCGCCGATTCCACTTTTTCGTTCACCATTTTGAGGTCGATTAAATAAGTACAACTCGAGGATTTTGATTGATGTCTATGTCCTACCCACTCTCCCGTAATTTTTGCCCATGTACCCAAATTTTCAAACATTACTTCTATGTCCTGGCTCAATCATTAGTATATCGAACTACTCCTGATTTACGCTGTGAGTTCAGATCCTACTGAGATCGGCGTTGCCATTCATCCATTCGGGGCTGACAAACAAATACCGCTTCAGAACTGTAATCGACTTCAATATCCACTCAAACTTTGCGCCAGAAGTTAGAAATGAGTAGTATTTACTCCTGTGGCAAGTTGG
>NC_043011.1:66392713-66405213 GCF_006345805.1 Octopus sinensis | reverse complement strand
TTCATGAATGCATTTCGAAATTGTTATCACCAACGACCAAGAGCTTTTCAGATGAAGGCATAGAAGACAATATGATGAAATTTGGTTTTATCTCGTGGGTCTCTTTATAATAAATAAGAAACAAACAAACTGAGATCCAAATGAGAACTGGATTAGAAAGGGATCGACTTTGATAACACTTGCTCATTAAGTAGTTAAGTATTAATAAAAGTCGAGAAATAAAAACTGTGCATCAGCTTATTATTGGCAAAATGCCAAAAATAGCAAAGGACCTGTTTCAGCGAACAATTTCACGCGATGAATATTGTAAGTCAGAAAACCGTCATAAAATGACATGGAATTAAGTGTGATTGTGCAAAGGTTTTATTCGACAGTCCTTCAAAAGACTTGGCGAATTCGATAGTGCAGACTATGTTGTAGGCTTCTATAGGCTTGTATACCAGATATATAGGAAAAATAAATTTATCTCAGAGACTAAATACGTGTGATCCACATGTGTATTTGATGACAATACCCTTACAACACCCGGGCGTTATTTAATTACGAGATTTTATATTGTCAGTAATGGTTGCCATGTGAAGATATAGAACTTTAGATATAAAATTCAGTCTCCTATCGTATTAGCCATATGAAAATTAGGAGATAATATACATTATAGTGTAGAAGTTAGGACATAGTTTAGTTTATGAACGTCGAAAGTATTGGGAAAAGAATAATTAAACTATCAGCAAATGCTGTGCGTTTTACCACTATTCTTTACTACAAAAACGTGAGAGTACTTAGCGGATATAAAGGAAAGATCTAGTTACGTTCTAATATTCTACGGCACATAAGCAGGAAAAACATATGACAAATGCAAGTTTCCTTTGTGTTTATAAGTTACATATCAAGAAGCTAAAGAAATTTGCAGTGGAACAATGTACCCTATACATAGATACATACAATGTTATACGCACGCCCATATATAGTAATACATGCACTGACGAGCAAATATGCAGATGCATATATAAATATGTGGGTTTTGAAGCCGAATAGAAAATTCACGTGATTAACAACCGCATTCATTTTTGGCATAAAATAAAATAATCTATTTTTTGTTTTGTTTTAGAAAATTTTGGACTGGTCCTGCTATAGGTTATTATGTTTAAGCTTTTGCACCCGTTTTGTAACTCTTGTGAACGATTTGGTTGTGAAATTCCTGCTCATTCTGATGAGGGGGTCATTGCCCAGATGCACTTTAACTCACAATCGGACTGCGGAAGTGAACTCCCGAAATGGCCATAGATGTTTTTGGACCTGGTATTTTAAAACTCTCCTACGTTCCTTAGACTTCAGCCTGCCATGGTTTTTATGAAAAACGAACTATTTCAATATATTTCTAATTGAGGTGGAAAATATTTTTTAATCGATTGATAAATTTTAGTCGCATGACATCCTTCAGTAATTCCTTTTGATTACTTGTTTTAGTCGATTTGAACTAGAAGGCAGGAGATCTCATACGGACCTGATGATGAAGGTGGATCTAAGAGCAACTATACGCCATATTGCAATCCACCTGAAGCATCTCTGGAGAAAGCTCTGCCACGTTGCTCACTGCCAAACGCTGGTCACTGCGGAAATGCCAGTTGGAATATTTTGGCATAATTTTCTTCGCTCACTTCCTGAATGACCAGAACTCGGCAACGCCTCCTCTTTTGAGTAGAATCTCCATTCCATCGTGCCTTGCCCCTACCAGTATATAGGATTTTGCAGGGAAGTGTATGTTTGGTAAATATTTACGAACGTCGTACATAAACAGAGAAACGCCCACACATATATTAAGACGGAGAGGGAGGAGAATGAGGGTGTGAATGAGGCAAACAGAGAGAGAGAGAGAGAAAGACAGTGAAAATGAGGCAGAGAGAGAGAGAGAGAGAGAGAGAGAAACAAACATGTGTACATGTACATATATTATTTATTGTTATATAGGTATATATCAATTCAAACCACCTGCGTTGTACTTTGTCTTGAATTTATAATGATGCCATAAAAGACAGCATAACATAAAAAACTTTCGCGTGTCATTTTTTTATTATATGGTTTGAAAATCATAGTGGAAATATTTCGTCTAAGTTACATACATAGAATTTATATATTCCTTTACGGGGGGTGGGGGATAAAATGTTACTAGATGTGGCGGGATATAAATGATATAACTTAGATAGGTTTGAAGAAACATTCTGCCAAGACCGCTGAATGCACCAGAGACGTCCACTATGTTGCTTTTCATAGTTATTCCTCTTTTATTTATTGGTAAGTATCCATAGCAATATTGCTCCATATTTACTGCATTTTTATCATTTAGACAGTGATCCTAATACTTAACTAGGAATAAACCCTTCTGCATATGTATCACTATATCTATCATTCTATCTACTTAATTATTTCTAAATCTAATTGTTTATCTGCTTAGAAATCAGCTGCTTAAGAAATTCGAGAAGCCTGTCATTTCGTATAGATTACGTATGTGTATATAAGTGCGTGTGAGTTTATGTTTAGTAAATCTTGTATTATTAAACTTTTCTGTCAATGAATATTTTAATAAATATATATATATATATATATATATATATATATATATATTATATATATATATATAATGCATCACTATACAGGGCATTCATTGATTACAAAAAGGTCATCGAATTCGTCTGTCGTTTCTCATTGTAACGGGTATAACGGATGATGGACATTAAGAATTCAGCGGTGGTTGATAATGGAATGTAAGCTAACAGATAGGTTTATCACAAGAGTAAAAGAAAAGATGTTGGGAAATATTATAATATCATCCATATACGTTCAATTCTATTCAGTAGAAATGATGTGGAGGGCAATAGCAGATGTTTTTACTTGGATCAATATATGATATTAAAGACAGTGATTAAATGACCTTTGTGATAGTTATGGTAAACTACTTATTTATATGTCACCGGCTTACCTCTGTAGATATATTGAAAACAGTTTAATGTTTTGTGGTCTAAAAACTTAGCTCTGTTATGAAGAAAAAAAAAGAAAAAGAAAAGGATCAGTATTACAACAGCCAATTGGGAACCGGAGAAACTTACAAGGACAAAGGATCAATGTATCTCGGCTTGATGGGTTCAAAGCTTTAGCCTTAAGGTGCTGAACAAACGGCAAACTGGAGCCAAAAAATCAAAGATTTCATGTAGATAGATAGGTCATTGATGATAATCAATAAATATCTACAGATTCTGCTGTCAGCCACATCCGGAATATTTGTGTATTGCAAATACAAAGATGAACAGAGATGTCATAGCTTTTCTGAAATTATTCGGTGACCAATCAAAAGCTCACGTAAATTAAACCTACTTTTATTCACCGTTGTTAAACTTCTTTTTGCCTATATAACCTATTACATTTGTTTCACTCGTGTTTTCTTTTTTTCCTATCAGGTTTCGAAATAATATAAATTCGATTCTTGAAGCTCTTCCTTTATTATCAAATAAGTATTTCTGACAATGTTCTGGTGAATAATATTTAGTATCTGCACTAATTCAGAAGATCCCATGAACAAACACATACAAACACACACACACACACACACACAAACACACACACGCACACACAGACACACACACTCACACACACACATACACACACACAAGCACACACATACACATTCACACACACATACATATATTCACACAAACATATGTGTGGGAGTATGTTTGTGTTCCGGAGTGTATAATAGCTGATAAAAGTCTTACTGATGGGTGTTTTTGCGTTATATAATTTCGCTTAGTTACTGTGAGACTAACAACCTGGTGTAGAATTCGATTTACACATGCTTCACAATGTAGAGTAAGTCATGTACAGAGCAGTAATCGGAAAACAAGATAAGGAATAAAAATAAATTTCACTTCATATTCGAGGCTCTGATGAAGATATAGCATTCTTCAGAAACTCAGCTCAAAAGCATTTTATAACAGAAACGGCTGTAGGAGAAGGAACTCGATAAGCTAACCAATTGTTCTTTTGTCATCTCATTTTCTTAGGTTTGAGCACCTGCTTCTGTCTGTTTGTCTCTCTTTGTCACATTCTCAATCCCATCCTCTTGTGAGTTACTTGGCCAGTAATGGTGCCACTTTAAAGACATCCAGTCCTCACTGTAGCGTTGATAGGTGCGAGTATAGTCAAATTAATAAGTTTTAAGATATATATATATATATATATATATATATATATATATATATATATATATATATTATTAATTTGCTTGTATAGCTTATGCTTGTAGCCACCAGCAGTTGTGTTTTTTAAGATATCGTTCTCATATTTACCTAAAAATAATTTCACGCATTTCATTTGCTTAAATGGTGTTTGACCACTTCAAATGAATTTATAGGCATAGTAAGGGCAAATTCTACTAGTCTTCACTAGCATGTTTGGGTGAGGAGATTCGGGCAACGTTTCGCGTAAAATTCGAAGCAATGATATCAAATTAACTGGCATTCCTCTTGCACACTTGTCGTAGGTAGGACGTTAATCTTGTTCACTAAGTTTTTTTTCCGATCTTGCGTGTATTAATTTTCTGAATCTTCTGTAGATTAGAAATATTTTGACTTGTATTTTTAGCGATGCAGGTTCTGATATAGCACCCCTGTATATATGTATATATATATATATATATATATAATATATATATATTTCTGGATGAGGCCTCTTTATTTGTTTTACCCAGCATTTAAGCAGGTATATATATATATATATATATATATATATATATATATATATATATATATATATACCTGCTTAAATGCTGGGTAAAACAAATAAAGACGCCTCATCCAGAAATACAGGTAAAACAATAGGTAGATTGCAAAGCCCTTTCGCTACTACGCCCCACCCCCAAAACAAACATTATATATAAACTTCATTTAATCTAAACCGAAAGAGTTTTTGCAATTATTGATAATTTTAGATATAGATTGCAACATCGCAAAGCCTATGAGACACTAGCTCTATTCGAATATACAATGGACAAATATTTATTCGCTGATGGAGAAATCTACGCACATATATAATTCTTTCTATTTTTTTATTATATTATCAAGGGCGGGAATTTTGTTGGATGAGTATAGTCGATTAACATGGTTCCCAATACTGAAGTGGTACTTATTTTATCGGCTCCGACAGAATTAAAAGCAAAGTCAGCCTCGAACAGAATGTGACCTCACCACTTATAGTCAGAAGGAATGTCGTTATGCGTTTTATTTCGGGCATTAATAATTCGGCCAGAATGTTGTTTATATTGTAAGATATAATCCGTTTTTAGCTAAACGAAGAAAAATTTGTGATGGGAGTGGTCTAGATGATTGCATCGACAACAGTGTTCGACTGATATCGATTTTATCAACCCGAAGGATGAAACGTAAAATTGACATATAGGGATTCCCCCTCTTGACTTAAGAACGGACGAAATGACACAAAGTATTTACACCGGTGTGCTAATGATACCGCTACCTCTCCATCTTCATTGTAAAATACTAAAAACAATCATTTAACTACTAGAAATAAAGAAATTGAGATGAAACAGATCCGATTTAGTTCAAGTAAGTGAGAACATTATTCGCTGTTCTTTAGGTGGCGCTGTCGCGGTGGATTGCGAAAAGTTGGCATGGCAGCATTGCCCTCACTCTTATAACCTGACTTTTAAAGAGGACCCTCATTGCTGGTATGTTTGATTTATTATTTATTTACTTATTGGCATACACACATCTATACTCATGTGTGTGAGTGCATATATATACATACATATATATATATATATATATCAATATAAGGTTAGCAAAAAATTCAATAGAAATTGTTTTCGCCACCAGCGGTCTAGTGAGAAATTTGGCGCGATGACGGTAGATTTTGAAAATTTAGAGTATATATTCCCAAGGCATCGATGCTGTTGCCTCGTGGAATATTTATTCCTCCTGGCTTCTTTGCCGATGAGACGGGCCAGTGGTAGATTGACTTGATTAAATTTAATTTAATTTAGTTAGGCTGGTTTACCAAAAAGTACGTCGAAACAATGCATTGTCCAACGATGATTAGGGTAAATGTTTTTAATTTTTCTTTGATTTCTGAATTACTACTATTTAGCGGTTTGAGTTTAGCTGCTCGTTTAAGTGAGTTGAATGGATTATTAAGGCCATTCCTTAATATTATTGTTGAATATATATATATATATATATATATATATGATTTTGTAACTTCGTCAAACCAATGGGCGAAAGTAAAAATAAGATGGCAGCTGGAGATGCACCAATCCGCGTATACAATCATATTTAACATCTCCCTGTCCATTAACACCTGGAAAGATAGTACATTTTCCATCCCTAAGCGGATATTTTTCTGCGCAAGCAGGTGTATATTTGCCTTCAGCCAGAAAACATACGTTAACCAATACAGGCTGAATGCGCAATGAGATGCGCCAAGTCGACTCTGTCCAAATATTTGCGCCAAATCATCTCATTTCTTTCGGCAGTGGATGCTGCGTAACGCCTTCCTTTCTAGATAGGTTGCTGTTGAACAAAGGTTAATTACCGAATTATACTTGCATACTTTATAAACTCAAGAAATGTACAATCTAAATGTGTGACACAAAAGAACATTAAATCTAAATCTCTCAGAACGTAAAATGTACACCTTATAAAAGATATTTCAGGTGATTTTATATGCTATTTCTTGATAAATTCTTATTTTCCAGGTCTTACAATAAATTTTACAAGTGCTTCCAAGGAATTGACGAGTATTGCATTGAATACTTTAAGTACCATAATTACAATATATGTGCGGTAAGCTACATTTCTTTTAATTCATTCAAATGTGAAGAATCCTGTAGGAATGAATACAAAACGAGGCCCTATATATTTCTATTGCATCAATTTCCCACTGACTTAAAGTAGCATTTGATAAAGAACATAAGTCATTTATGTAATATCGTTTCATATATTTCAATAATTTGAGAACTCATAAGACCGGTTACTCGATTTCCATGGCGTATAAGTGACCGAGATCACCGCACTCTCTTGAACGGGACGGCAGTCCTTTACCCAGTTCAAAACCATAAATTTTGAAGCGAGGATACAAATTGATTGCATCGACCCCAGACTAGACTACTGCTTTGATCTATTGACCCAAGCAGGATAAAAGGCCAAGGTGACCTTTGTTAAAGTGCGGAAGAAATACCACTATGCATGTCGCTCACCATACTAACGATTCTGCCAGCTCGCCGCCTGCTTTTTAGTAATATAAACACGCTGATATTAATATAGAATTTTGGAGCAAGGTCAGCAATTCTGTGGAATGTAGTAAGTCGATTGCATCTGCTCGAATGCTCAACAGGTACATATTTCATTGGACGTGAAATGTTGGAGGCAAAGCCAACCACGGTTGAATTTGAACTCAGAAGGCGGAGAGAGACGGTAGCTTTTCAACCGGCATGCTAGGTATTCTACCAACTCACCGCCTGACTTTTGATAAAATAAAGGTTTATTATCATTTCTAATATTGCTCTCAGAAGAACGAGCGAGAGAATTAAGAACCAATGCGTTATGCAGCTATCGTCTTGAAACCGGAAAAATAGGAGAAACATACGGTGACTATGAATGGACAGACTATGCTCAGAGGCGGCTTTCATTATAATGTACAATCCTTTAATCAATTCTGACTTCAATGTATTCATTTGCAAAAGCTGTTAATAATAGGAAATCCTGTTATACTGGAAAACAGACTTCTTTATCTGAGCATGGTAATACTTGTTAATTGAGAGTCTCGGACATGCGAAAGCTAGGATCATTATTGAAGTTCCTTCGGGAAAAAAATCGCCTGTACATACTTGGAGAGAAAAATTTAACAATTCACAAAAAAATTATATGATTCTTTTCTGAATACGAAAATAATGTAGCAATCATCTTATCAAAAACCATAGTTCGAAAAATGGCTTTGCAATAACTGTTCTGGATTTACATTTCTGCGATCAAATCATGCAGAGGTCAACTTTGACTTTTCCCCTTTTGATGTCAATCAAATACTCCTGTCGATGAAATCCAGTAATCGTTTTGTACAAAACTGCTAATCTTGTGGCTAAAATAGACACCATTATCAACAGATATTGAATATTTATCTAAAGTATCCAGCGATTTTTTCTGGGATTAGATTACAATTTCTTATTTTGAATTGTAAATCTGTTAATACATAATTTAAAGTTGTCCCGCACGTGAAGCAAGAATCATGAACTAGAGATATTCTCAGGAAAAAGAAATGGTATGTATTTTCCTTAAAATACAATAAAATTGTGTTACAAAGGAAAAGCGTCCCACTGCATTGTTGGATAGTGCATGAGTACTACTAACTTAACGGAACAGTTTCCATGATTTACCACTTGAATACTACGCAATTTCAGATATTTTCTATTTCTAGAATGATGATTGCCTTGTATCCTGATCGTCAACTGTGTAGTTAAAATTGTTTTTGAATGGATTGGGTGATGAAAATGTAGTGGGCTCTTCTAATAAAGAACCTTCATTCATTGTGGTTCTGTGCAATGTTGTACAGAAATATTTCTGAAGTCAGAAGGAATAAATCAATTACTTCCAGAATCATAAAGAGTTCTTGAAATTCTTTATTAACCTAATAAGATATTTATTCGTTTATTCATCGAACTTTTCGTCATGCATTCACGGCAACAGAATGACTTACATCGAAATATTCCTCCTCTGCCATTCTAGAATAAAAAAATAAGAACTCATTTTTCTGAGATGAAGTTAGGAAAATTGGCGTCTTTTGATTTTAATTCCTATTTTAGAGTTTTCTGTTCAATTCAAGTCTTAATTCCTTACATTTCAATTTAATCTATTGTCTGAAGAGAGACCAACAATAGTTGATGCCTGATGAAACATTTTGAGAAAAACAACACTAATAAGGGTACACCAGGAACATGCATCACAACCATTTGTGCGCGATACAGTGATCGCCCAGTTAGAATTTCCTTCAGGTTGAGCAGCCAATCCTGCTCAAGAGGTTCCTCAGTTAGGTTTGTTTGAGGATGTTGAGCGAAACACCCACGTTTCCAGAATTAGATTATTCAAAGTCCAAAGAATTCCTATCAACACATGGCTATGATGCTCCCTCACTACATCTGCTCATGACCAGAGATGCACATACTGTCAGCCAATAAGGAAATACTCAACTGTTTAAGGTCTGGCAAATGACAAGCAAATCTGTGGTATTGAGCATAATATTTGCTGTAACCCATCTTCTTCTTCTTCTTCTTCTTCTTCTTCTTCTTCTTCTTCTTCTTCTTCTTCTTCTTCTTCTTCTTCTTCTTCTTCTTCTTCTTCTTCTTCCTCTTCTTCTTCTTACTTCTTCCTCTTCTTCTTCTTCTTCTTCTTCTTCTTCTTCTCCTCCTCCTCCTCCGCCTTCTTCTTTATTAGACTTTTGCTTTGAATTTGTTCTAGTTGACTCCAAGTCTCACCCAGAGACCTCTAGAAACCACAAGTTAGTAGTTCATGTTGGTGTTATTCCTACGGTGTCTGGTTCTGCACATAGTATTGTTCTAGAGAACGTCTAAGAAAATTTAAGAAAATAATGAGTTTGTTTTAAAATTTGAGATTACATAGACAGTATTTTACGTAGGATATGGGCAGTTCCCATTAGCACTATTTTTGCATTTCTGCCATTTTGGGGTTTCCTTTGTATCTGAACTAGGTAGGAATCAGCCCACATTTCTATCATTCCTAGGGAATATATATAGCAATAGTTATTATTATGTTTTTGCCTTCTTTCTTCAAATTTTTTCCGTTTCTCGCCGAGAGTTTTCCATACACCTAGGGCAGAGAAGCTCATTGTATGCATTCCCAGATTACACACACAAATTCACAGATACAATATGTATTTAAAAAATTAATAAATAAATTCATGGATGGATGTTGTTTTCACAGCGATAAAGCTCGTCTCAGTACATGAGCCTCTCCAGTTAATACGATTTTTTGCACTTCCTGTAGGGATGGTAAGCCTGGAATCATTCTCAAATAGGTTTCAGTACCCTTTTTTATACTTCCTAAAGATCCTACAATCACTGGCACTGTAGTCGCCTTGAGATGCCACATTTCTTCAATTTCTATTAGCAGGTCTTTATATTTACTAATCTTGTCAAATTCTTTCGCCGCTATATTGTGATCGCAAAGGATACTCATGTCAATTAATAAACACATCCTTTTTGTCTGATCTTCTATAATAATATCCGGTTTATTAGATTTTATAGTCCTGTCGGTCTGCCCGGGGAAGTCCCATAGAATCGACACATATACTTCCTCAGTCACAGCTTCAGGATGATGTTTATACCATTTGTCAGCGGTTTTGATTTTATAATACCGACATATTGTCGAGTGTAAATACTGGCCGACTCTATTATTATTATTATTATTATTATTATTATTATTATGGCAGCGAGCTGGAAGAACTGTTAACACGCCGCGCGAAATGCTTAGCGGTATTTTGTCTGCCACCACATTCTGATTTTAAATTCCAGCGGGGTCGACTTTACTTTTCATCCTTTCAGAATCGATAAATGAAGATCGATAAATTGATTTATCAATCAAGTACCAGTTACACATTGCTTTTGATAAAATCGACTGGACCCTTACTCCCAAATCGCTGCCCTTGTATGCAAAATCTAAAAACAATATTATTATCATTATTGAGTGAGAGAGCAGTGCATGCCATCAGAGTGACAATGGGGTAAAATATACGAAGCCCAGTATACCCATCATGACTACCCGTCTGATAAGGGTACACTAGGCACATGCATCACCTAGTGTACCCTTATCAGACGGGTAGTCATGATGGGTATACTGGGCTTCGTATATTTTACCCCATTGTCACTCTGATGGCATGCACTGCTCTCTCACTCAATAATGATAATAATATTGTTTTTAGATTTTGCATACAAGGGCAGCGATTTGGGGGTAAGAGTCCAGTCGATTTTATCAAAAGCAATGTGTAACTGGTACTTGATTGATAAATCAATTTATCGATCTTCATTTATCGATTCTGAAAGGATGAAAAGTAAAGTCGACCCCGCTGGAATTTAAAATCAGAATGTGGTGGCAGACAAAATACCGCTTATTATTATTATTATTATTATTATTATTATTATTATTATTATTATTATTATTATTATTATTGCATTTTTACTTCTACATATACCGACACTTAATCATCTGTATAAAATGAGAGGCATCCTTTGGGCGCAACCAAACCTTTACCTGTAATAATATCCTTTTAAACTATTGCGTTCCTTTAAAGTAAATAGCTACTTATAAGGATATTATTTCAGGAATGGCCTCCCTATTTCCGTTCAGGCGTTTCTTTGAAATCGATTATATTCTAAAGACTGCTGTCTATAACAGTTATATTAGTATCCTAGAAAATGCCTTTGTAGAAGTTCCTTGAATTTGCGGGAAATGCTGCTATTTAGACACTCGACTGCGGTTGAAACCGTCTTATAAATGATTATTAGTTTTTAAAATAATATGGCAGATGTTTCAAAGGTCGAGCGGTCTGCATTTTTTTAGTGTAGTTTCTGGTAGAATAGAAAGGGTAATTTCAGGTGGGAAAAATGATGAACATACGATATATTGCGAGCTTTTTTACTATTAACAAAGTCTTAATTATTTTATTACAGTTTTTCGTCAGAAACTCCAGCCAACACAATCAGGTACTTAACATCATCTTAATACTAGCGCACCAACAATATCTTTGTTACTATAATATCAAGGTTAAGAGATTTATTTACAACTAGTAGAGTGATAATAATAGTGTAGTAATGATACATAATTGTTACTCAAAAAGCTTAGAAGCGTAAGTTTATACTACTTTCATACGGGTAGATTGAAGTCTAGCAGAAATTACAAGATAAAATATAAATACATAAATACATAATTACAATACTGTAGTGGCAAAGAGTGTTACATCAATGTCATTCTTGAAACATTAGATTCAATCTCATTTATCGTTGCAAGTTTCCTCCTTTTTGATGAATTTTCCCTCATTTAATTGTTGTAATTAGACTTCAGTGAACCCCGGGGCAACTCCTTTTGTATCGGTTAGATCGACTCCGACGCTTGCTTTTTGATCGGTATTTATTCACTTGGTCTGTGTTGCAGAAGCAACATATTACGGAGGTGTAATGTGATCAACACCAGTTGTGATGCCGTGCGAGATAAACAGAAAGTCGCACACAAGCGCTTATACACGCATAAATATATAATATATACACACATACACACAAACGACACACACACCTACACACATATATATCAAATACACTTACAACTCATTAGTCGGCTCTGCAGTACAAAAGAAAAAATTTGCTTCAGGTGCAGCAATGAAACCATACAATCCCCTAAAAACAGCACTTACCTTATCAGACATTTCTTTCTTCT
>NC_043011.1:66372713-66387713 GCF_006345805.1 Octopus sinensis | reverse complement strand
TATTAAACCTCTTCTCCCTGGAGCGGAGGCGGGAGAGATATGCAGTGATATACATCTGGAAATTCCTGGAGGGTCTTGTCCCAAACTGTGGCATTCAAAGTTACTCCAACCGCAGAACGGGGCGCCGCTGCGTGGTGCCAAGGATTCCAACATCACCATCAAAATACAGGTCCATATTACGCAACAGCTTGGGTTTCAGAGACCACAGCTCTTTAACATCCTCCCTAAATGCCTGAGAGACTTACATGGTGTGGTTGTGGGTTTCTTTAAAAACTAAAACTGGATCTCTTTCTTGTTGGAGTCCCAGATGAACCTACCTCACGACAGGAGACACGGATGCGGGCAGCAGCATCGAACTCCCTTGTTGATCAAGTGCCACGTATCAGAGGTGGATTCACAAAACTAGTGTAGCTCATTCAGCGGTGGTGCCCCAGCATGGGCCGCGGCCTTCGGGCTAAAACATTATTTAAGGATTTATATATATATGTATATATATATATATATATATATATATACATATATATTATAAATATATATATTGTTATATAATATATATATATATATATATATATATATATATATATGTATTATATTATATATATATAATATCTTATATATATACATATATATATATATATATATATATATATTATATATATATATATATATATATATATTATATATATATATATATATATATATATATATAACTATTGTAGGATAAACACTTTTTCGGGAAAAAAAAAATGTTACCAATCGACAGCATATCAAAATATACCTTTAAATGTCAATCCATAAATAATTTACAAAATAAGAGCAAAAGAAAAATTCTAATGCCAAATATGCCGAAAAAACAAAAATTGTCAATAACCATTATAAGTTATGCGTCTCGAAACAAACCGATAGAAATAGTAAATTATATATATATATATATATAATATATATATATATATATATATATATATATATATAGTAGGTCCGCTTGAGTCGAGGTTAACCACAGTAAATAAGGTACTCAATACATAGCAGAGTAAATTAATTTATTATATAGAAGGAGCTTCTACAGGACTACAGGAGGCCATACCTGCTGTCACCTTTGCATTTCCGAGAGCCTAGAGATCTTGTTCGCCAAAGGCCATCTCCTCAACAAGATCTCAGAACACTCCCCAAATTGCATGCATAAAATTTATGCAAACTACAAGAACTATAGACCCACCCGGCAACCCGATTGACGACACCCCAACCACAAACCCCCCAACCCCACCGTTCCCCCAGCACCCCCGATTAACTTTCGTCCTAAGACTATTCACAGATTGTATATGTACACTTGTATATATGTATAGAAATGAATGGGTGTTAGTAGGAATATACGCATGTATGTGAGTGCGTGTATGTGTATGTGTATGTGTATGTACATGTGTATGTGTATGTGTGTGGTTTTTTATATATTTATATATATATATATATATATATATATATGTATGTATGTGTATGTGTATGTATGTGTATGTATGTATATGTATATATATATGTGTTTATATGTATGTATGTATGTGTATGTATATATATGTATATATATATATATATGTGTACGCTCGTGTGTTTATGTATATGTAAGTATGTAGAGTTATGTGTATGTGTATGTATGTATGTATATATACATATGTGTAAGTAGGTATATACGTGTATGTTCATATGTATGTTTCCGTCTGTATAAAGGGTAACTGCATGTGTATATATATTATTATTTATTATTCATTATTTATTACTTGAGTATGCGTTTCTATGCATGTATGTATTTATGTATATAAGGAGGCGTGTGAGTGTGTGTATGTGTATGCATTTGTATAAACATATGTATACATTTATGCATGTATGTGCTTATGTGTATATATATATATATATGTATATGTATATGTATATATATGTGTAAATGTGTGTGTAAATGTATATGTGTGTATGTGTGTGTATATATGTATATATGTATATATGTATATATATATATATTATATATATATATATATATATATATGTGTACGCTTGTGTTTTTATGTATACGTAGGTGTGTAGAGTTATGTGTGTGTGTATGTATGTATGTATATATACATATGTGCAAATAGGTATATATGTGTATGTTTATATGTATGTATCCGTCTGTATAATGGGTAACTGCACGTATATATATTTATTATTATTTTTTGAGTATGCATGTATGTATATATGTATATGTCTATGCATGTATGTATTTATGAACATAAAGAGGCGCGTGTTTGTGTGGATGTGTATGCATATGTATAAACATATGTATACATTTATGCATGTATGTACTTATGTGTATATATAGATGCGCGTGTGTGTGTGTGTATGTGTACGCATATATACATATATATATATGTGTGTATGTGTATATATGTATGAATGTATATGTGTATGTATATGTATATGTATATATATGTATATATATATGTATATGTATGTATGTGTAGTAGTGTATGTGTATATGTGTATATATATTTATTGTGTATATGTATGGACTAGTCTTCTGTGGGGGTATTGAGGTATGTATGTGTATGCGTGTAGATATGAATCAGTAGGTACGTGTACGTATGTGAATATACGTGAATGTATGTAGATGTATGTATGTATGAATATACCACGTGCCTGTGTGTATGGATATGAGTGTACGTGTGAGTGTGTGGGCGTGAGTGAGTGTTTGCGTTCGTATCAGTGAGTAGATAGATAAATGGACTCTTTAGACCATTCCTTGAGACCGGCTGACCGAGGTCAAGATAAAAATAAAGATATAAACAAAAGTAATAATAAAATTAAAATAAGGGAATAAAAATGTGTGTGTATGTGTGTGCATGTATATGCATGTGTATATATGTGTGTATGTATATTTATGTGCGAGTGTGTATACACATATATGTATATATATATATATATGTATATGTGTATTTGGTGTTGTACATGGGTATGTGTATATATATGTATATATATGTATATATATATATATATAATATATATGTATATGTATGTTATATATTATATATATTATGTATATATGTGTATGTATGTATATATATAGATATATGTGAATATGTGGGTGTATATATATATATATATATATATATAATATATATAATATATATGTAGATGTACAAGTGAGAGAGTCTCCTACTTACCTAAAACTATATTTTTCTATTTATTCTTTTATTCTTTTATTTATTCTTTTATCTACTTTACCACCGATTCCTTTGACCACTCCCCTAATAATGATAGTTTTGCGCCATGCCTACCCCCGAAAAGTCCCCCCACCACCACCCATTTAAACTGCCTAAATGTATAAATGCCAAAACAACTCTTGTCTACTAGCTTCCTGATGATTTCTTTTGAATGAAACAGTTCTAGTCCTGTAGAATCTCCTTCTATATTATAAATATATATATATAAATATATATATATATATATATATATATATGAAATGTAAAGGCAAATAACAAAAAAGAATGAAAGTGAAAAGTGCAAAATTCTTATTGAACAGAACAGCAAGATAGGCGATCAGAGTGAAAGAAAATCTCTCTCACACACACACACATAGACACTCACACACACTCAAACGAAATTGCATTGCACATTCTCTGCTGCAATAATACTTAACGGCGGAAATGCCATCATAGAGCATAACACTTGAATGACAGCAACATTTCAGTTAAGAAGACAACAACGACAGCTGCAGCGATGGAAGCAGCAATGGCTACGAGAAGCAACACAACAAAACATATTAACCCCAAGCTAACCTCCATCTAAAACAATGACAAACAAGCTCCATCATTTCAGATTTCCTTTATAATTTGTTTCCTCCCCCTCCTCCTCATCCTTCTCCTCTTCCTCCTTCTTATTTTTCTTCTTATTTCTTGTTTTCCTTCATCGCTTGCTCCCATCCTTCTGTCTATCTATCTATCTATCTATCTATCTATCTATCTATCTATCTATCTATCTGTCTGTCTGGCTGTCTGTATGTTTGTCTGTCTGTATGTCTGTTTGTCTGTCTGCCTGTCCGTCTGTCTCTCTATCTATCTATCTATCTATCTATTCGGTCCGTCAGGGATGCCCCCTCTCGGCGCTTCTATACGTATTGACTCTTGAGCCACTACTGCGGAAGCTGGCGACTCTAAGGGGCATCCCGCGAGAATTGGGATGCGGGACGAGCGTGTCTGCATACGCGGAGGACGTCACCGTCATAGTGTCTAGCCACGAGCACATCGAGCTGGTCGGCGAGACACTGAAAAACTACGAAGCGGTGACAGGAGCGAAAATCAACCGGGAAAAGTCAGTGGGCTTGCGACTAGGCACCTGGAGAAGCAAGCCCATGCCGTCCACCAGCGCCTCCGTCGTGGGACGCTGGACCGACGGCCCGGTTGAGTTGCTCGGGGTCTGGTTTGGTCCGGACCTCCAAGTGGAGAACAACTGGAACGAGATAACGAGTAGGGTGGTCACTCTCGCCCGGCAATGGGCCGAGAGGAAACTGTCCCTAAAAGGTCGAGCGGAGGTGGCGAACACGTACATCGCGTCCATCATCTACTACCGCCTGACCGTCGTACCTTGTCCCGACCCTACCATCACCAAACTACAACGCATCCTCTTTCGCTTCTTGTGGAAAGGATGCGTCCCGATGGTCAGGCGATCCATTTGCTGTCAACACCCGTTAAAAGGAGGGCTGGGCATGCTGTGGTTGATGATGCGCAGACACGCGCTGAGACTGCGACATCTCTGGCTCTATGTAGACGACGGTGAACAGGTGTGGTCGCCGTTTGTGAGGCACGCTTTCCCGCAGCTCGTCTCCATGACCGAACTGCAGTCGTGGATCAAAAAGAGGCCGAGGAAGGGCGAATGGCACCGCGAGTGTCGCGTTGCTCTCAAGCAACTCTGCCGTCCTGGGTCGACCTTAAGTGACTTCAACACAACCAAAGCATTCTACAGGGGTTTAGTGGAGGGGAGGTACGACGACGAGCTCGGGGCGAACCTGGACGTCGACGAGGAGTACCTGACCCGCCTGTTCAGGACGACTTTCGGGCCAGGGCCCATGGACAACTTCCAGAGATCCCTGGTCTGGCAGTGCTACCGAGAAGCGCTACCCGTTCGGGATAAGCTCTATAGACACGGCTCGAGGAACACGGGGACGACCAGCCCGAGATGGGGTCAGAGCAACGATACCGTTTTGCTCGCTTTCGTGCAGTGTCCAACCATTACCGACTTGTGGGCTTATGTCGAACAACTGCTGTCCCGTGTGGGACGAGTCGGTTTAACAGCCGAGTCTATTGTCAATATTGTCACGCCTCCGTCCTTCAAACAGGAAGGAAGAGCTATTTTCATCATATGGCGAAAGAATGTATCTGGTGGACGCGTCTGAAAGGATTAGAGACAAACACTTTCCTCTCTGGTCAATCTCTCATCAACATTTTCAAGTATCACTTGAAAAGGAAGTGAGAGCAGAGAGGCAAGTTTTGTCTAGCGAATGTTTTAAAAAAGATGGGTGAATGTAGCAAGGATGGCACGAATGAATGACGAAGCCAGCTTGAGCATAATCCTATGAAACCGGAAATTTAAAACAGAGAGTTGCTTATTTGCAAAAAAAAAAAAAAGAAATATAAAATGTGACTTCATTGACCGAGGTTACCGTGGTCTTTTCCGTAGGCTTTTCTTTCCACGGGTAAACCTCACCTGTCCTCCCCTTTACACTTCATATTGACATTTCTGTGATAACGATCCCTATTGATCAATTTTTTTTTCCTCTCCCCTTTTTTTTAACCCCCCTTTTTTTGTCCTCTTTCTCTCCTTTTACGATCCCTTTTGATCGAAACTCCCCCTTCCTTTTTTTTTTTTAAGCCTTCAAAAGAAAAGCTCTACCTTGTAATTTGTTCTATCTGTGTGCAGCCATGTGTGGCTAATAAATAAACATATCTATCTATCTATCTATTTATCTATCTATCTATCTATCTATCTATCTATCTATCTATCTATCTATCTATCTATCTATCTATCTATCTGTCTATCTCTCTGTCTGTCTGTATGTCTGTCTGTCTTTTTGTCTGTCTGTCTGTCTGTCTGTTTGTCCATCTGTCTATCTATCTATTTTCTTTCTGCCTTTCTTTTGTTTCCTTCTCTTCCTTTTATTTTCTCTGTTTTCTTCTACTGATTCTTTCAGTTATTTACATTCTCCTCATCCTGCATCACTACAACAATAATAATTACTACTACTACTACTACTACTACTACTACTACTACTACTACTACTATTACTATTACTACTACTACTACTACTTGTAATCAGCTGGACATTGGATACTGCGTCGGACAAAAATGTTTCCCGGTATTTATTTCAGCTGTTTCCGTAGTTAGTTCAAAACCCATCCAAAATCATGTTTGAGATTGAAAGAATACTCCCCCCCCCCGTACAAGAATCAATACTACCGGCTCACCACTTTCTGCCAAGGATGTTTGACTTTGCATTTGAATAAGGAACAGGCGCGCTCTTAGAATTCTTAGAATGTGTGGCAAAATTATTAAAGCCATTTCTGTGTCTATTATCCCCTACACAGAAACACAATCAAGCGAAATGTTATGTATACACACATATAGATGCATACACACATATACATACGTAATACATCTGTATATCATATATATATATATATATATATATATATATATATATATATATATATATATATATATATATATATATATATTGTATATATATATTTCCTTCTCCTTGTTTCCGACGAATGCTCCGCTCGAAACGTTAAACCCTCCTTCCCTTCTTTCCTAAGCGTCAATAATACTTTAATTGTTCCGCGTCCTGCGTTGCTGTGTTTTTTTCTTTTTTTCAGGGTTTTCTTGTTTGGATTAACTATATATATATATATATTATATATATATATATATTATATTATATATATATATATAAAATTATAAATGAGGGTGAAAAATCGATATTAATTTAATAATACCGTCAATTTAACACCAAGTGGCTTAGCACAAAAAACTACGGAGGAAATACAAATTTATACATAAATTATTAGAGAGTTATCCACTATGTGGATAACTCTAGTGCTAAAAATAGCTCCGAAGCAACCACAGAAGATCCGTTTCCAACTAGAATCAAGACACATCTAACTGAAGGAAAGTGAAATACAACGAGTAAAATAGATTGACTCTATACAATTGTTTCATTACTAATGCAATATGTAGTTTTACTTACACTTGCATCTATAAATCTTCGGTAGAGTTTGTCAGAAATGCAATTAATTAGATCGATTCGGGCGTCAAAAACACGAGCGGTCCAACCAATTACCGAAGATTTATAGATGCAAGTGTAAGTAAAACTACATATTGCATTAGTAATGAAACAATTGTATAGAGTCAATCTATTTTATTCGTTGTATTTCACTTTCCTTCAGTTAGATGTGTGTTGATTCTAGTTGGAAACGGATCTTCTGTGGTTGCTTCGGAGCTATTTTTAGCACTAGAGTTATCCACATAGTGGATAACTCTCTAATAATTTATATATATATATATATATATATATATATATATATATATATATAGAGAGAGAGAGAGAGAGAGAGACTTTGGATATGCATATAACTCAGGAAATCCACTGGATTTGTTGAGTTTATAACGAAAGACATAAATGTAAAATGGACTCAAAGAAACTTAATTTATCACAACGGTTGTTTCGACACATCTTGCATCGAGCCCTAGAGGGTGGGATTGCAACTCCTGGTGCGGTTGCATATCATTATAGTCAACAAAATACTGGCAACAACAACGTGCGAACCAAAACCGAATATAAACAAGACACATGATGATATAAATATATATATATATATATATATATGTTTAAGCGGCAGAATCACCCTCAAGCAACTCATTCTTCAGTGAACGACATTATCCACAATAGGTACATATAGGACAAAATATTAAAATTATAAAATTAATACCTACAATTCTTATTCCAACATATTAAAATTAATACCTACGATTCTTCTATCAAATCATATACTTTACATTATAAATACATTGTAGTACCACTAAATTGAACTTCTCTCCCCTGTGGACTCGGAAATAACTTCCCTAATATTAATATCAATTATATATATATATATATATATATATATATAAAACCTTGAGTGTAAAGTTATTTTTCAGCTTCCTTTCTCATGCATTGCCATAATGAATTTCCCCAGGAAAACATTCTACAACATTCTAAATTTTACAAGTCGAAACGGAGTGTTAATGGGAGTCGTTTAACAATCCGAACGTATGCCCACTCAGCGATTATCTTCAGCGTGGTAGAAAGATATGTGGTTTCTTGAAGTTCAGCTATTTATCTAAATACAAAATTGCATGTGGTGGCGTCAGATAATCCGTGGGGGACTAACATTTTAAATATATGACCGAAAAGATGACAAAAGCGAGCATTGGCAAAAAGTCAGAATACAAGATGGTATGACAATTATTTAGGCAGGCGTTGGAAAGAAGCAAATGCAGGCGAGGAAAGAAAGAATAAAAATAAATAAAACTAGTGCCATTTAAAATTACTTATGATCTCGGATTCACATACATAGAGGTCACTGTATAAAAAATCCAAACATGCACACATGAGCACAATATTGATATGAATACGCGCACACGCACACACACACACACACACACACACACACGCATATATTTATATATAAAGGCTGAGGCATAAACCCACAGACATAAGACACGTGTTAATATAAACACATTCATTCATACTAAACAAAATAACGAACATATAAAAACATATTACAAAGCAAGTCAGTATATTTATTTATTAGGGCGGCGAGCTAGAGGAAACGGTAGCACGCGAGGCGAAATGCTTATCGGTATTTCGTTTGCCGCTACGTACTGAGTTGAAGTACCACTTATGTCGACTTTACCTTTCATACTTTCGAGGTCGATTAAATAAGTACCAGTTACGCACTGAGGTCGATATAATCGACTTTATCCGTTTGTCTGTCTTTGTTCGTCCTCTCTGGGTTTAGCCTCTTGTGGGCAGTAAAGAAATAGGTATTTCGTCTCACTGTATTTCCGCCAGTCGACGAATTAAGTACCACATGTGTACAGGGGTTGGTCTATTCGACTGTCGTCCTCCCCAATGATTTTGGGGTTCATGGCTAGAGTAGAAAAACGTATATGTAAATATTTACACCTACACAGTCCCACGCAAGCACGCACGCACGCACACACACACACACACACATACACACACACACACACACACACACACACACATATATATATATATATATATTATGTGAAATAGAAAGATGAATAATCTTGTAGTAGATTAATCAAAAGTTTAACCGATACCTTAGTAGCAAAAATCACAGCAGTGAACAGCACGGTTGGAGGTACAACCATCTGGCGTTGCAACCGTGCGTTGGTGCGGATAATTGAAATTAAAACATTATTGGTGAATTGAAGAAATGGAGCTGAACGCAGATTGAACAGAAATCGTTTTATTTCATTCTACACGTGTTTCGAAAGGCACAAATTACCAAAATCCGATGAATAATGGGACCATATTGTGTCTTTCTTTTCAGAAGAAAAAAGGAAATCCGTTGGAAAAACAAAAACAGAACAGAGGCAGAGCAAAAAACAAATCGAACTGTGCTCCTAAGAGCCCATGGCGAAACTGTTTATCAGTGTATGTTGAGAACGGTGGCTGAAGAATTCAACGGGTCAGGCATCGGTCAATCGTGTGGGTGAGGGTGTATAGATGTTCTTTGTGACCGAGAATAAAGTTCTGACTATTTAAAGAATATTGGATGTTTTATAAGGGGCGAGAAAAAATCTACTTAGAGACGTGTGTGTGTGTATACTGTTCTATATGTGTGGTGTTGGCGTAGGGGTAGAAAACATTTTTTGTGTACGTGTGTGCGTTTGATCGTTCGGCTGTCAGTGGCTACTGCCGTGATAACCGTTGGGTGGCAGAAAGAAAAAAAATAAAGAAATTATATATATATATTATGTTTTATGTGTGTGTGTGTTCATCTAAGCCTGCCTTGACAAGGAAACCCCCCGCTGTGAAAAAACAAGCCCCGTTTGTCTTACAGGAGTAATTTCCCTTGCAGTGGTTAATTGTAGATATCTTAAAAGCTATTTCAGAATTTGTTACCAAGGGCTATGGGTGCCGGTCTTATTTATAAACGCTATTTAAAGGCCAGATAAGTGTAACGCCGCCACTTGTTCTCTTTTCTGTTTTGAATGAAAACTTCTTCGTACAAGCACGGGAGTTTGGACTGTACCCTTTACGATAAGTATCGTTTTCATATTTTTGTTTATTATTTTTTATGTTCCTTTAATGTAAGCTAACGTCTCAGTTACGATTTACGACGCCATCTTTGTTTACATTCTGAGAATAACTTTCTCTCAATTCTGTTTCGCTTTCAATCTATCTTTCATTTCATCTCTATAAAACTAACATTTAGAAATTCTTTTCGTATGTTTATTTTCCTGTGAGCTACGACTGAGCTGGAAATATAATAATCATAATTTTACCGTAAATTCCTTCTATCTCTATAAAACTAATATTTAAAAATCCTTTTCATTTGTTTATTTTCCTGTAATTTAAGCTAACGACTGAGAAATATAATCGTAATTAGTTTAGAATTAAATAATTCATTCATTTCCCCACCCTCTTCTACCACCTCTCTCCTCCCTTACATATACTCCCCCACTTCCAGCTCCTTTCTCCCTTCCTTTATCTCTCTTTACGCTTACCTTTTCCCTCTCTCTTGCATATCTTACTTTTTTTCTCATCTCTCTCCCCACTTTCATATCCTCCTCTTCTTTCATTTCTCTTTCTTTTCCATCTCACATCTACCTCTCCTCTCATCACCTCACACTCTCTCTCATATAGTTCTCATTCGCCCATTCTTCTCACTTCGTCTCTCCCTCTCTCTCACATCCTTCATCCTGTCTCTGCTTCACTCTGTCACTTTTTCTCTTGCTATCCTCTCCCACTTCTGTTTCTCTTTCTTTTCCCCTCCTCTCCTTCACTCTGATTCTCTTTCTCTTCCCATCTTCTCCTTCATTCTCTCTCTCCTTCTATTCCCCTTCTCTCCCTTTTCCCTACCTTCCACTATCTCTTTAACACACAACACCCCCTTGCATTTCTCCTATCATCCTCTCTATTTCTTGTATAGCACCTCTCTCTTTCCTTCCTATCTCCCTCTCTCTTTCCCTATTTCCCCCCTCTGTGTTCCTCCCTCTCTACCTCTCTCTATCCCTCATTGCCTCTCTAGCCTCTGCTCCCCCTCTGGACTTCAATACGAAGATGGCATCAACGTGGGAAAAGAAAGAGTTAGATCTTCTGCTAAGGGCATGGAGAATTGCTAGTGGCGATCCGCCGAACAGCATCATCACTGCCGCGCTAAAGAACAATGGATTTCCTAGAACCATTGACCAAATAGAGCGAAAGAAAGGTGAATTTATCCGGTCTTACATGCTTATAAGACCACGCATCAAAACATTGGATAACATAATTGAAAATTATTGTGGCAAGGCTGATGAGGATGAAGAGGACGAAAAAGAGAAGGAAGCCGGATGTCTCTGCGATCCAGGGGTTCCTCAGGAAAATGGATCACCTACCTCGGTGAACGACAAGGTAGCGAAGAATAGGGGAGCCAAGGGAGGAGACAGCGGAAGCCCCCCTATACCAGTGGTCCTACAAAAAATGAGAAATTAGAAAAACAGAAGAAAAAAGGAAGGACCGAAAGCAAAAATAGGGAAAGTAAGGGAAGAAAAGGCAAAACAACCAAAGCTGAAACCCCAACCCACCACACAAACAGCAGAGAACCCCATGGAGGATCCAATGCCACCCAGTATACACTTCAGGAAAGAAGAAATCTGGAAGGCACCGAAGAACCTGTAAATTCTACCTGCGGGGCAATTGTTGGCATGGGGAGGACGGCAAAAACTTCCGGTTCGCCCACCCGACACCCCGCCAGAACCTCAGGGGACTCAAAGAGAAGAGCTTTACCGAGGGAACACAAGAAATGTCTCCCAGGAAAACTTTCAAAAGCGAAGTGCGCACCTCAGATGTTCTGCGCAACGCAGCAGCTGAGCAAGAGTCTTTTTATGCATGGCACAAAGAATCGTCCGGCAGCTAACCTTGCTAGACCGAGCACTGAGAAGGAACCCTGCCCACCACTATGCAAGACCACCACAGTCAACAGACACGGGATGGCCTCCCCTAACGCCTACACAGCCGTAACCCCAATACTTTTACTAAATTTTGGGGGTCTGTTGCATTAAAGTAGAAACAAAATTCCTTTCCTGAGAGTTCTTACTGCATGCAATCAAGCCCTATGCATAGCTCTCGTGGAAACTCACCTCAGCCCTGATACAGAAGACGCAGAAGTACACATACCAAACTATGCCATACTGCGAACAGACAGAAGGGAAAGGAGCCATGGTGGAGTTGCTGTATACATCCGAGATGACCTCACCCCCCAGGTCTTAATTACACACTCAAATTCGGTATGTGACACTCTAATTGTATACATAAGATAACATAATATAGTCATATGCAATACATATTGCCCACCAGATGCCCCAAATCATATAGGCAAGTTTGAAGATTGCCACACAAGAATTAAAGAAATCCTCATGAATCTGGAACACCACGTGACCATATTTCTTATGGGGGATTTCAACTTCCCCAACGTCAAATGGCCTGAAGGTCTTATACTCTCATGAATGAATCATTGCAAGCAAGTACATGTGGAGTCCCTGCTCAACCTCACTAACGCCTTATTCATGGAGCAAGTTGTACTCAAACCAACTAGGGCGAATAGCATTCTGGATCTCTGCTTCACGAACAATATGGACATCATTCATGATGTGAAAGTGACACTGACATTAGTTTCGGATCACAACATAATAGAGCTGTCTATATTTGGGCCAAAAGTAATACCCAGTGATACCCAGCATGGTTTTCGACTAGGTAGGAGCTGCCTGACCCAGCTCTTACAACATTATGACTGAGTGTTGGGGCAGTTACTCAACAAATCAAATTTGGACGTAATCTACATTGATTTTGCAAAAGCTTTTGACAAGATGGATCATGGTATGATACGCCACAAACTGCGTGACCTCGGCATAGCTGGAAAACTTGGAGTGTGGTTACATGACTATCTGAAAGATAGGAGTCAGGCAGTAGTGGTTAATGGTGCCACGTCTATGAACACACAAATACTGAGCGGTGTTCCACAGGGCACTGTCTTGGGACAACTGCTTTTTATAGTGGCCCTCTCAGATATGCCCTCAAATGCCCGGACAGCTACTCTAGCAAGCTATGCAGACGATACGAAAGTCTCGCAGAAAATACAGAACCCCAGCGATGTTACACACCTGCAGCAGGAGTCGGACTACAGATGGGCTGAGTTTAATAATATGTAGTTTAATGCTGAAACATTCCAGGCCCTGCGCTACCAGCATCCAAAACTGAATATTAAAGTTATAGGATACACCGGTCCAGGGAATTTCAATCCCATAGCCTAAGTCTGTGAGGGACCTGGGTATCGACATGAGTGATGATACCTCTTTCCAGGTGCACTTTCCCAGGATGGCGACAAAGTGCAGACGACTGACTGGCTGGATCCTAAGAACATTCAGAACCAGAGATAAGGAAACCATGATGGTCCTCTGGCGTACTTTCATCCTCAGCCGCCTGGATTACTGCTCACAGCTATGGTCACACACCAGTGTAAAATTAACGGCGGACCTTGAAGCAATCCAGAGAAGATTCACAAAGAAGGTTTTCTCTTTGGAACAGCTCAGCTACTTCCCAGTTGAAACAGCTAAGATTCTACTCCCTGGAGAGAAGACGGAAGAGGTGTGCAGTAATATATGTCTGGAAGGTCCTGGAAGGAATTGTGCCAAATAATAATAGTAACTCTATTATCAATTCACATACAGTTAGGATAGGTTTTTCTAACACCAAAAATCTCTTACAAATTATCTCTTCACATAATAACAAACTGTTAAATATTAATACATTTACTAATACTAACATTGATTTAGCTAATACCATCCAACACTCTAGAAATATTAATAACATGTTTATTGTATCTGAAGTCAATTCCAATAGAATTAAGTTTATGTCAAGTAACTCTAAGATTAAAATTCTATATACCAGTGTATAATCAGTACTCGTAATAATGTACGATTTTACATTGGAAGCACATCGTTAGAGTTATCTAAAAGAATTTCTATCCATTACTCAACATTTAGGGATAGAAATAAACGCAATAGTACCGGTCTCAGCAAACTGATTTGGGATTTAAAAGACCACAATGAACGATTTCATTTAGAATGGTTGATTCTCTCAATTTCGATACCTTATGACAAAGGCAAGGAATTCTGTCTTCTCTGCAATTCTGAGCTATGTTTCATTATTTTTTCTAAAAATACTCTAGTAAACACGGTTATAGAGCGAGCATACAGATGTAAGCATTGGCAAAAACACACACTTAGTGCATATAAATAGTCTGTATCATTATATATAATTTAAACTTTAATTTCCTTTATATTTAACATTCACTATTAATATCCCTACTGTTTCTGTTAGCTACTTATGACGTTATATCATATAACGTTTTTTTTTAAACAGTATTAATAGCGTTCTGTCAATCGCTATACAAATCCTTATTGACGAGTCTGGTTTTTTTCACTTTCCCGAGGAGGAGATTGCATTGTTTATACCATTTATTCTTTTGAATAGTATCAGTGGAATTTTCGAAACATGTGTCAAAAGTAAAAATATTTGATTTACACCTGCGTTAAACTCCACTTATTTATTCATATATTATTCAAAATACTCCACGTAAACACGAAGTTTCTACCTTTATAAACAAGGAGTTACATCTTTACTTGTGAGAATTTTGCTACCCTGGTAAC